>NC_059338.1:117347683-117647683 GCF_018350155.1 Leopardus geoffroyi | reverse complement strand
CCATGCAACTGCTGATCTCCACATCCAGTGGTAGTCAGGTTAATGTTTTATGAGTGGATATCAAATAAAACCATGTGTAAACATATATTTGTACGCACATTTATTATAAGCTCTACTGATGTAGGAAATGTATAGCATGCAATTTTAAAATAGTAAAAATTATATTACTCTTTATTATAAATTTTGTGAAGACAACTGATTTTTACAAATGCTTTTATTGAATATTTGCTGAATTCCTGTATCTGAAGTCACACTATTTGTTAACTATTGACATTATAACCAAAATGTTACTTTCATACTTTCATGTCATTTAGCTAATGGGTAAGATAAAAATAAAACCACAAAAATAAATGTCTTAAAATGGAATTTAACCATTAATATGTGGTCTTTTGTGTCTGCTTCTTTTCATATGGCATAGGTTTTTGGAGATTCGGCCATATTGTGGTACCTATCAGTGCTTCATTTATCTTTATTGCCAGATAGTATTGCATTGTATGGACATACTACATTTTGTTTATCCATTCATCAGTTCATGAACATTTGCGTTATGTTCACTCTAAATATGTGTGCAAATTAAGGTTTATGAGATAGTAAGGCTAAAGGCAAATGTCAAAAAATGGGAAATTTATCAGAGTAATTCCATTTTTAAGGCTTCTTGGGAGAAAGTTAAATTGCCTTCCCTAGACAAATCTTCTTGGCATTGGAACACAGGGACATGTTTCTTCCCTTGGAACTTGAACATTATTCACATCTGTGGGACTCTAATTTAATCCAACATATCGTACAATACATTTGAATATCTTGAGATCAACTTTACTTAGCATGACATGTGGAAATAAATCCAACTGAAATCTGTTAATCTTTAAAAAAATCCCATTACCACTTTAATTATATATTAATAGTAATTTCCAAAATATAAATAAGATCTAATTTTTCATAAATATAGCTGTTAAAATGATGCATAGTCCATAAATATGCTTATCTCAATGGTAATGGATAATATATTGAGTCCTCTCTAAGAGATAAATAAAATTGAATCCAAAATATTACTTAGGATCTCTCAAAATCTCAAAATTATGTTCAGCACCACATTGATTACTTCATTATAATACTCAACACTGAGTTGCAGCATTGATAAATCTTTATTTAGAAAAGATGCTTTCTAGTAATGCTGGCGTTTCTAATTTTTAAGTGTTTACTGTGAGATCAAGTACACACAAGAGACTTATAAACCAGACATTTGATTAGGGGCCTAATTTAGGGCATATTTTTTGGAGTCATAATTTAGCTTGCCGTTTTCTTTTGGATAAAGGTATCAAGAAACTTAGGCTAAGTCTCATGGGCAAAAGCTCTTTTTTAGGAAATAAGCTTGCATTAACATTTTTTGAGAATCCAGTAGGTTTAGTGGTTAAAAGCAATTTGCATTTTATAATCACAAAAATTTTCTCCAAGGTAAACCTAAAATTTAGTATCAGTTTTACTGGAAGTCATAATATTTATTTCAGTGATAACATATTCATTTTTTCCCACATTCAATTATAAGACATTCATGTTTGTGAGAATGTTGGAGAGATATAATCGTGGATCTCTCTAAGATTTTTGGACTGCATCCTGGTTTATCCCAGAAAGCTATATTTTTTTGGGTTTTCCAACTTAAAGAGCTATAGGTTTTATTTCTAGATTAGTAGATAATACATTTCAAATGTTTTTGACACTAATTTCATTCCTTTGAATACTCCTGCCTTCTTCCTCTACAAATGACAAACTCTTATCAGTGGTCTGCCGTATGCTCAGATGTATCACTAAAATTGATGAAAAAAGCAAACTCAGGGAATATAGCGACCATGATGCCCAATTCCTCCCATGTCCCTTTCAACTTTCTCTACAAAGCAGAGCAAGGACTGATGCAGGCAAAGTGGTAGAGGCAAGAGTGTGCATGTGATGGAAAAGGTCAGCTAACTTTTCCTCCCTTAATGATGGACTGGATTTACTGACTCACTATGAATGAATGGAACCTGGCAGAAGTGATGTTTCTCACTGTTTCTGTTCCAAGACTGAGTTATTGAAAGACTTGCTTATATCTTGAGTAGTTGCTCTTTCTCCCCTTCTCCCTCTTTACCTCTTGTCACTCACTCTGATATAGCCTGTTTCCAAGTTGTGAGTTGCCCTATGGAAAAGCCTACCTGGAAGGAAAATTAAGCCAATATTTATAAAGGAAATGAACCCTTTCAAGAACATGAGTGATCACAGAAATGGATTCTTTTGTCCCTATTCAATCCTTGTAATGACCACAGCTGAGACTCACAGTTTCAGTCAAAACCACCTTGATTCCTAACCCTCAGAACTGTGTGAAGCTGTAAATGTTTAATTTTTCATGCTGCGAAATTTGGGGCAACTTCTGACAGGGCAATAGAAACCTAACACAGATTCGGTCAGGATCTCAATGAGATCAGACATGGACTTTAATTTTCTCTGAGCTAGAAAGGAAACCAAATAGCTAAATGTGGTTTTTGACACCTTTGAGAATTTGGCAATCCAAGAATTGGGAATCTCCTCATAGAGATGACATAAATTTTAAATATACCAACCAGAATGGATTTTTCTGCACCTGGAGGAACCATAGGGACACTAGAGGTTGACCAAGTCTCCCTCTCTGTGAGGCTACAAAAGTGATAATACAAATAGGATTCTTCTCAGCACTCCAACAGAAGATTAGTAGGTAGAGCTATGCCCCTTCATGGAGATGGGATGGGAAGCCCAAACATTTATTTGTCTTTTGATGTCTAGTAGCAGAAGGAGGCAAATAAAAGTAAAAATGGACCAAAATGGACCCAGTAACAAATTGTACTGCAATCTAGAAGAACTGTTAGTAGCTCTGTGAAATAGGAAAGGTGGTACAATATATAACTTTAAAAAGAAAAAAGCATTTAAGAAGGTTCAAGTAGAGAGGTACCCACGTGGGTCAGTCCGTTAAGTATTTGGCTTCAGCACAGGTAATGAACTCGCAGTTTGTGACTTCCAGTCCTGCACTGGGCTCTGTGCTGTTGGTGCAGAGTCTGCTTGGAATATTCTCTCTCTCTCTGCCTGTCTCCAACTTCCATGTACTCTTACTCTCTCAATAAACTTAAAAAAAAAAAAAGAAGACGACTCAAGTAGAGCATTAAAGGAACTTCACGGATAATTGAAAATCAAACTGATCTTTGAAATTTAAAACTTTGTATCAACTGCTGGTTATAGTCCAAAATGTAGAGGGCTGGAAAGAGTTTCACTTCTATCATTGCAAAAATAATTAAACAACTGAACTAATTTCAAATTCATGAGATTTTTTTTTGATCTGGATGGAGAAATGAGGTTGCATAACAACTGTTTGAATCAAAGCAGAGACAGGCACCTGGAGGGAGAGAAACAGAGCTCTCACAAGCAGTTGACTCAACCAGCCACTAGAAAGAAGAGTTCATCTGGAACAGCTGACAAATTAGTGAAGTATAAACGGACTTTACATGACATAGGTAAACTAATAGACAGTATGAAGCCCTGGTGGTGGTGGTGGGGGCACAGAAATTGGTGGAGCTCTTTCTGCACAGACTCCAACTCCACAAAGAGCACTCAGAAAAGACTGTAGAGAGTCAGAGTGTCCACTGCAGTGACAGGAGGACCACAAGAGGAGTTGTGTGCAAGGGGAACAGAATTCCAGTCATGTTCATTTCTTCTATCTTTCCTAAAGGGCATAAGCCTCAAAACTGAGATAGAAGGGGAACAACAAAATAAATGAAAATACTATCACCTCCAGGTTAAACCTGGAGGAAAATAATAGAGAAAAAAAAAACCTAAGCAGGGGGAAGGGCATGAATAGATGCTAAACCCCAAACTACAGTTGGAGGAAGGAGATAAGAACTGCTAGGGCCACACCCTTGAGGCCCAGAAGCATGGTACCTGTCTAAGAAAAGGGAAATTCAGAATGAGAGAACACACCCTCCACCATCCTCCACAGCCAAAGTTAACAAGGTCTGAGTAACAAGTACTAACAAAATACTGCTAGAAAAGGGGCAAGAGAGAAATAA
This sequence comes from Leopardus geoffroyi, assembly GCF_018350155.1. Lineage (NCBI taxonomy): Eukaryota > Metazoa > Chordata > Mammalia > Carnivora > Felidae > Leopardus > Leopardus geoffroyi. The sequence continues at coordinate 117,643,622 of NC_059338.1, read as the reverse complement.
GAGCAAGTAAAAATACCTTTTCTAAGGCAATTATATTACTCTGGTAAGGCAACCTCCATCCTATATATAACATATCATTACAGAAATTTGAAGCTACTGTTGCCCTGAGGTTAAACACAGTAACGATGAACTTCAAAACCAGCCCAGTTCCTAACTGTATACACTCAGCAGATAAAACATCCCCATTTCTATTCATTAAAAAAATTTACCTCTTTCTATGTAAGATTTCATTTTTAACAACAACAACAAAATCACAAGGCAAACAATAACCAAGAAAAAACATACTCTGAAGGGACAAAGCAATCATCAGTCAGACTCAGATAGGATACAGATGTAGGAACTATTTGACACAAAATTTAAGTTAACTATGACTAATATGTTAAAGGATCTACTGAAAAAGTTGGACAGTATGCAAGCTAAGGTGAATATGTTTAGCAGAGAGATAAAAAAAAAGTCAGAAATGAAAAGACACAGTGACAGAGATGAGATGGTTTCACTGGTCTCATGAGTAGATTTAAGACAGTGAAGAACAAAATCAATGAACTTGAATATTCATCAATTAAAATTTCCCACAGTAAGCACAAAGTAAAAAGTGATAAAAATTGGATACAGCATGTGGAACACTATAAAACATTTTAAAAAAATGCATAAAAAAGGAGAAAAGAATGAAGAATAAGAATTTGAAAAATAATAGCTGAGATTTTTACAAAATTAAGGACAGGCACCAAGCCACAAATTCAAAAATGTCAAGAATCCTAAGCACAAATAAATCACACATCACATATCACATATACACATGAGTGCAAGGATTTGTCATATCATATTAAAATGCTCAAAAAAAAAAAAGAAGAAGTCTTGAAGGTATCCAGAAATAAAATGAGACATTGAACATGAAAGGGAAAAAAAGTGTTATAGCATATTACTTATTATAGAAAGAAAAGAACATAGTGTTCAGAAGATAGTCGTCTGACATGTTGAAAGTGCAGAAAGAAAAAAAAAACTGAAATTTATATACAGGAAAATATATTTCAAAAACTAAGTAGAAATAATGACCTTTCCATATAAACAAATGCAGAGAGATATAGTTGCCAGCAAAATAATTTGCAGGAAATGTTAAAAGAATTTCTTCAAGCAGAAGGAATAGGATGCCAGATAGAAAGTTGGATTGAAACAAAGAAATGAGGAGCCATAGAAATCAAATAAATGAAGGTAAAATACAATTCTTGATTTTATTTTTAACTGCTCTAAAGAAATGGCGATTGTTTAACAAAATAGTAACGAGGTATTGTATATTTATAGTATATGTAATGTAAAATAAAGGACATAAATAGCTCAAGGGATAGAAATAAAGAATTGAGAATATGCTGTTGTCAGGTCTTTCCACTGCACATGATATAGAATAATAATACTTAAAGGTACATTCTGATTAAAGATTTATATTATAAAAACTAGGGCAATAGTTAAGTTTCTAAAGGGTATGAATAACATAATAGAGAGAGACAAGTAGCATTATAAAAAAAAAAAATCCTTAATTCAAGAGAGGAAAAAGAAGAAACAAAGACAGGCAGAACAAATGGAAAATGGGTAACAAGACAATGTTACCATATCAACTACATCAATAATCACTTTATTTTTTTTTTCAAATTTTTTTTAATGTTTATTCATTTTTGAGACAGGGAGAGACAGAGCATGAATGGGGAAGAGGCAGAGAGAGAGAGGGAGACACAGATTCGGAAGCAGGCTCCAGGCTCTGAGCCATCAGCCAAGAGCCTGACGCGGGGCTCGAACTCACGAACGGGGAGATCGTGACCTGAGGTGAAGTCGGACGTTCAACCGACTGAGCCACCCAGGCGCCCCTATATAATCACTTTAAATATGAATGGCCTCAATAAAAGATTTAAAAGGCAGCTGGGGTGGTGGCTCAGTCCATTAAGCTTCCAACTTCAGCTCAAGTCATGATCTCCCACTTCATGGGTTCAAGCCCAGCATCGGGCTCTGTGTTGACAGCTCAGAGCCTAAAGTCTGCTTCAGATTCTGTGTCTCCCTGTCTCTCTCTGCCTCTCTCCCCTTGCTCTCTCTTCTCTCTGTCTCAAAAATAAACATTAAAAAAATAAATGAAAGACAAATATGATCAGATTTTTTTTATAATATAAATATGTATAATATATATATAATTTTATACTTTGCTATAAATATATATTTAAAATGATATAAACAATGCAAACATTAGTCAAAATGTGACTGAAGTAGCTTTATTAATATCAAAGTAGAGTTTGGAGCAAGGAATATTGTTAGGAATAAAAAGGGACATTACATAATGATAACACCAATTCTCCCAGAGGACAAAATAATCCTGAATGCATAATCACTGAATGACAGAGCTTCAAAATGCATAAAAAAACAAAAAGGAAAGGAAAGGAAAGGAAAGAGGCAAAAGAAAAATCTGATAAAATAGATAACTGATAAAGTGGATAGAAAATCAGGAAGGATATATGAGAACTTAAAAACACTAACAACTAATTACAGTTAAGGTGTAATTTTGAACATTCCACTCAGTAAGAGTAGAAATAATATTTTTAAGTGTATTTGGAACTTGAGACAAGATAGATTACATTTTAGGTCATAAATTAACAAATTTGAAAGAATACAAATTATGCAAATTATGTTCCGTGTCCATCATGGAATTAATTTATTATACTGGACAGAAAAAGTCTAAATGAATGAGAAGAAGAAATACGCCAAAACATGAGCATAAATAAGGAGAAAAAGGAGGAAACAATTGAGAGCCAATAAATATATGGAAGATATGTTCACCCTCATTTATACAGGAAAATACAAATAAAGATCATGAGATAACTTTCTGTACCCATTCAGTTGACAAATTTAAGAAGTCTGACAATAATAAGAATTGAAAATATGGGAATAGGTGGGATCTTCATAAATGAGTGTGGGGAATGTACATTTCTACACTCTCTTTGGAAATTTTAATATTCATATTTCCAATAACTCAATAATTTTATTCCTTATATATCCAATAAAAATTCTTGCACATGTGTACCAACATTTACTGAGAATTTTTTTTTAATTTTTTTCAATGTTTATTTCTTTTTGAGAGAGAGAGCACAAACAGGGGAGGGGCAGAAAGAGAGGGAGACACAGAATTGGAAGCAGGCTCCAGGCTCCCAACTGTCAGCACAGAGCCCAATGCGGGGCTCAAACCCATGAACCATGAGATCATGACCTGAGCTGAAGTTGGATGCTTAACCGACTGAGCCACACAGGCACCCCAACATTTACTAAAAATTTTTATAACAGCAAGGATAGCAGCAAAGAGGTAAAAGTTTGAAGTAAATTAAATGCCTATAAATAGGAGATTGAGAAAAATATTGACTATTTACAGAAAGGAAATATAACAGTGAAAATTAATGAACATGGAGAAATCTTAATATACAATATGATGCTCTTTTCTTAAGTTTAAAAGCAAGGAAAACAAGAGACTACTGATATACACACATGCATATGGCCATATTTTAAATAAAAAATAATAAAGCAACATTTATTCTAATGAATTGGATGAAAGGATACAGGAGGATGTAATGGAGAAAAAAACACTATATTAACAGTTACATGAAACAAAAATAATAAATAATAAACAAAAGAATGAGTAAGTGCATAAATAATACATTTTAAAAAAATCAGTTTCCTCTAATATCAGAAATAAGACAAGAATGTTCACTCTTGCCACTTTTATTCAACATTTTACTGGAAGTTCTAGCCACAGCAATTAGACAAGAAAAAGAAACGAGGCATCCACATTAGTAAGGAAAAAGTTAGACTGTCACTATTTGCAAACAACACAATAATGTTGCAGGGTACAAAATTAATACCCAGAAATTTCTAACATTTCCATATGCTAATAATGAAGCAGCAGAAAGAAAAATTAAGAAAACAATCCCATTTATAATTGAACCAAAAAGAATAAAATACCCAGGAATAAACTTAAATGAAGAGGTAAAGACCTATATTCTGAAAACTATGAAACACTGATAAAAGAAAATGAAGATGACACAAACAAATGGAAAAATATTCCATGCTCATGGACCAGAAAAATTAATATTCTTAAGATGTCCATATTACCCAAAGCAATCTACAGATTCAATGTACTCTCTATTAGAATACCAACACCATTTCTCACAGAACTAAAACAAATAATCCTAAAATTTGTATTGTACTACAAAAGACACCACATAGCCAAAGCGATCCTAAAAAAGAAGACCAAAGCTGGAGTTATCACAATTCCAGATTTCAACAAACACTACAAATCTGTAGTAATCAAAAAAGTATGCTACTACAAGAAACATAGAAAAAAATAGATCAATGAAACAGACTAGAGATCCCAGAAATAAGCACACACTTGTATGGTCAATTAATTGACAACTGAAGTAATAATATACAATTGGGAAAAGACAGTCTCTTCAACAAATGCTGTTGGGAAAACTATATAGCTGTAGGCTAAAGAATGAAAATGAATCATTTTCTTATACCATACACAAAAAATAAACTCAAAGTGAATTAAACACCTAAATGTAAGACCTGAAACCATAGAACTCCTAGAAGAAAACACAAGCAGTAACCTCTTTGACATTAGGTTTGTCAAAATTTTTCTAGAAATGTCTCCTCAGGCAAGGAAAGCAAAAGGAAAAATAAACTGTTGGGACTATACCAAAATAAAAAGTTTTGTACAGTGAGAATAAACATTAACAAAATGAAAATATAACTTAATGAGAAAAGATATTTGCAAACCATATATCTGATAAGGGGTTGATATCTAAAATATATAAAGAACTTATACACACTAACACCAAAAACACATAATCTGATTAAAACTGGGCAAAGAACTAAATAGACATTTTTCCAAAGAAGACACACAGATGTCCAACAATACATGGAAAGACGCTCAACACCACTAATCATTAGGGAAATGCAAATCAAAACTGCAGTGAGATATCACCTTATACCTGTCAGAATGGCTAGTATCAAAAAGATTAGAAATACGCATTGGTGAGGAAGTGGAGAAAAAGGAATCTTCATGAACTGTTAGTAGGAATGTAAATTGGTGCAGCCACTGTGAGAAGTAGCAGCTTTCCACTACAAAAAAACAAAAATAGAAATACGATATGATTCAGTAATTTTACCACTGGATATTTGCCCAAAGAAAATGAAAACACTAATTCAAAAAGCTACATTCACCCTTATGTTCATTACAAACAACCACACACACACACACACACACAGGAATATTTGCCCCCCAAAGGTTGACATCTTGGCTTTGTAAAAACATGGATGAACCTAGAGGGTATTACACTAAGTGGAATAAGTCAGACTGGGAAAGACAAACACCATATGATTTCACTTATATGTGGAAACTAAAAAAAACGAAACAATAACAAAAACAGAATCAGATCTATAAATCCTGAGAACAAACTCATGGTTACCAGTGGGGAGATGGTAGGAGTTGTGCAAAATGGGTGAAGAAAAGTGGGAGACACAGGCTTCCAGCTATGAAATGAATCAGTGGTGGGAATAAAAAGGACAGCATAGGAAATATAGTTCCTCGTACGGTAATAGCTTTTTATGGTGACAGATAGTAGCTACACTTGTCCTGAGCATAACATAACATATAAGCATAATGTATAAATTTGTCGAACCATTGTGTTGTACACATGAAACTAACATAACATTATGTGTCAACTATACTCGAAAAAAATGAATAGCTAGGTGCTGGTAAGCTGAAAATCTTTAACGATTAAAAGTATTTTTTTAAGATTTAAAAGGTTTCAAGGGTTAAAAACATTAAGATGCTTGCAAATATATTAACTCATATTACTTAAACCATCACAGTGGCAAAATAAAATAATATAGTTCATAATTACTCCTAATGCATTTTAATCAAATCAAAATTACACACACATATTTCTTTTCTTTTTTTTTTTTTAAGAAAGACTTTACATGGACATTTAGTAGGACCCCTTAGGAAATGCCTTGGATAACACCCTTCAAATAAATCCTTTCTTCTGCATATGCAAAGGGTAAGCTAGAAGTCTACTACCGTGCACATCTAAAAGGAGATAATCATCAGGGATTAATCTGAAAAGACCAAAACAAAACAAAAAACTCAGAAAACTAATAACAAACACTAAAATTAATTTTGTATATATATGACCTTTATATCCTCTGAAAAACAACTATAGATAATTTTTCCCTTAAACATATGACTTAAGGGGCGCCTGGGTGACTCAGTCAGTTGGGCGTCCGACTTCAGCTTGGGTCATGTCTCCCAGTGTGTGGGTTGGATCCCAGAGCCTGCTTCAGATTCTGTGTCTCTGCCTCTCCCCCACTCACACTGTGTCTTTCTCTCTCAAAAAAGTAAATTAACATTAAAAAATTTTAAAAAAAAGAAATAGGGCTTAATATTTCATATGATTATCCTGTTTGTCTCATAATCAGTTTATAGGTAAAATCATATAATACATCTCACGCTCATTTTGACATCATTGTGTATATATTTAAATTTATAGTGTGAGCCATGTTTTGTGAGATTTGCCACTTTATATCAGCAATTTTATATCAACAAATGAAACATCTACTTCAACTAGTCGGTTGCAGAATGTATTCAATTTTATGCAAATAAGAAAGTCAATGTCACAACCTTTTGAAAAGTTATCTAATATTAGTGCATTGTAAATGACCACTATTAAACCAGGGACACTATATCATAATTCAGTTGCTGTGCACATTCTCGATTTATTTATTTTTCTTACGTTATAACACTCTGAGCATAGGCTTTGAATATTGTGTGCAATTTCAGGCCAAAGCAGCTTTATATAAAAGATGAATTCATATGAGGTAGCCTTATAATGAATGCTTTAAATCACTGTGAGCCCTGTAAATGAGAAGCCCTACTTTTTTTTTTTTTTTTTTTTTTTACTGTCTCTTGAGAACTCATTAAGACAGCAAACACGTTTTTGAGAACAACCCAAATCATATACAGAACACACTAGCCCTTGTATCAAGAAGATCCTCTCAGTGAAAAACACTATAACTTTTGAACTAGAAAGTGGCATTAGAGATACATTTACGCACAGTGCTCCTTTCCACTAGGACTGCCAATTCCTAGTGCTGGGTTTGAATCTAAGTTAATTGATCCCCTATGTTGGTCTTCAATAATGTGTACCTCGTTATAATCTTGCATGCAGAACGCTAGGCTATGAGAAGTTTTATTGATGCATATTGGAGCGAAACGACAACACAAAGGAATTCTTTTTTGAACCTAAATGTTGTGAAGAGGGCAAAACAAACACTGTCCATCAACTGTTTCACATTTATTCTCCTGAAACCTAAAAAAGAATACATTGTCATTCTAAGTGTTTCAGTTACATTTAACCTTCACATGCCTTATCAAAATCTCAAAGTAGGTTAGATTAAATTATGCTATGCTATCCAAATTCGAGTATGAACTGACAATGTTTTCATCAAGCAAATAATTTATCAAGCACTTAATAAACAAGCCCATACAGAGTAGTGGAAAGAAATCTGGGTTTGTATTCAGAACCTGGACTCTAACTTTTGATGTGTACGTTAATGTCATCACAGCCTTCTCTAGATAGTTTAATAATAACAATGACCTTACAGTATATTACCCAGAATATGTTAGTGCATTTGAAAGCTCCCTTACATAAAAGTACAGCAAATCTTAGTTGTGTGTGTTTAGATCACACAAACATGTTACACACAAGTGCAACACTTCTTGTTAAACTGCTTAATAATACATTCTTCTCTACACATTTTTATATAACCACTCATTTAATAATCCATTTAGCAATTCACATATATATTTAACAATTTCACATATTAAATAAGTGGAAAGGCCAGTAAGTATTTAATAAGCAGTTCTGACTCTAAAGATACTGTTTTTCCCCTATATCATAGTAGACAACAGAACACTTTTCTTTTTTTCAATGTTTATGTTTGAGAGAGAGAGAGAGAGAGAGACAGACAGACAGACAGACAGGGAGGGAGAGAAAGATAGGGAGACACAGAATCTGAAGCAGGCTCCAGGCTCTGAGCTGTCAGTCCGACAGTGGGGCTCGAAATCATGAACTGCAAGATCATGACCTGAGCCAGAGTTGGATGCTTAATGGACTGAGCCACCCAGGCGCCCCCAGAACACTTTTGTAGTTAGGTTTAGAGTTGGAGCAGGTAATACATTGCTGTTGACTAAAAATTAATTCTCTTTGATCTGGGAATGTAATATTTTTAATAAGTGTATCCTCTGAAGAGGGGATACACATAGAGAAGTTAGAAAAAAGGTGATTCCTGCCTATCTACCTATTATAATAAGCTGAAACTCTGACAAAGACAGATGTCCAGAGGTGCATTACTCTTATACCTGGGCAGTTGACAACTAAATACAGCCAGGATGAGTGTGGGAATCAAAACAGGATGAGTGAATATAAATTTATCTAAGAAGTATGGCTATATGAACAGAAATAAATGATATAGAAACTAAAAACCAATAGAACAGATCAATGAAATCAGGAGCTAATTCTTGAAAACATTAACAAAATTCATAAACCTGTAGCCAGACTTATCACAAAGAAAAGAGAAAGAGCCCAAATAAATAAAATCACAACTGAGAGAAGAGAAATAACAACCAACACACACAAAAAATACAAATAGTTATAAGAAAATATTATGAAAAACTATATGCCAACAAAATGGACAACCTGGAAGAAATGGACAAATCCTAGAAACCTACAAAATGCTAAAACTGAAACAGGAAGAAATAGAAAACTTGAACAGACTGATAACATACAAAGATATTGAATCAGTAATCAAAAAACTCCCAAAAAAACCAAAAGACCCAGACCAGATGACTTCACAAACAAATTCTACCAAATATTTAAATAAGAGTTAATATCTATTCTCAAACTATCCAAAAAATAGAAAAGAAAGAAAACTTCCAAATTCATTCTATGAGGTCAGAATTACCCTGATACCAAGACGAGATAAAGACATCACTAAGAAAGAGAACTACAGACCCATATCCCTGATGAACACAGATACAAAAATTCTCAATACAATACCAACAAACCAAATCCAATAATACATTTAAAAAATCATTCACCATGCTCAAGTGGGATGTATACTTGGGTTGCAAGGGGGGTTCAGTATTCAGAAATCAGTCAATGTTATATGCCACATTAATAAAAGAAAGGATAAGAGTCATATGATCATTTCAATAGAAGCAGAAAAAACATTTGACAAACTACAACATACATTTATAATAAAAATGCTTAACAAAGTAGGTTAGAGGAAACATACCTCAACATAATACAGACATATATGGATAACACACAGCTAGTATCATACTCAATGGACTTGTGCCTGAAAACTATAAAACACAAATGAAAGAAATTGAAGAGGACACAAGGAAATGGAAAGACATTCCATACTCAAGGACTGGAAAAACAAATATTTTTAAAATGTCTACACTACCCAAATTAATCTACACATTTAATGCAGCCTTTATCAAAATACCAACAGTATTTTTCAGAGAGCTAGGCCAAACAATCCAAAATTTTGTATGGAACCACAAAAGACCCAGATAACAAAAACAATCTTGAAAAAGAAAAGCAAACCTGGAGGCATCACAGTTCTGGACATCAGGTAATATTACAGGCTGTGGTAATCAAAACAGTATGGTACTGACACAAAAATAGACACAGAGATCAATAGAACAAAATAGAAAACCCAGAAACGAACCCACAATTATATGGTCAATTGAACTTTGACAGAACAAGTAAGAATATCCAATGGGAAAAAGACAGTCTCTTCAACAAATGGTGTTGGGAAAACTGGATGGCAACCTACAAGAAAGAGAGAAAGAAGAAAGAAAGAAAGAAAGAAAGAAAGAAAGAAAGAAAGAAAGAAAGAAAGAAAGAAAGAAAGGAAGGAAGGAAGGAAGGAAGGAAGGAAGGAAGGAAGGAAGGAAGGAAGGAAAGAAAGAAAGAAAGAAAGAAAGAAAGAAAGAAAGAAAGAAAGAAAGAAAGAAAGAAAGAAAGAAAGAAAGAAAAAGAAAGAAAAGAAAAGAGAACGAAAGAAGAAAAGAAACTGGACAACTTTATTATACCATACCCAGAAATAAATTCCAAATGGATGAAAGACCTAAATGTGAAAAAAGGAAACCATAAAAATCATAAAGGAGAGCACAGGGAGTAATTTCTTTGACTTCGGCCATAGCAATTTCTTTCTAGACATGTCTCTTGAGGCAAGTGAAACAAAAGTAAAAAGAAACTATTGGGATTACATCAAGATAAAAATCTTCTGTACAGCAAAGGAAACATTCAACAAACTAAAAAGCGACCTCCTAAAGAGGAGAAAATATTTGAAATGACATATCTAATAAATGCTTAATACACCAAATATATAAAGAACTGAAACCACTAACATATCCAAAATAATACAATGGGCAGAAGACATGAATAAACATTTTCCAAAGAAGATACACAGATGGCCAACAGTCACATGAGAAGATGGTCAACATCACTGATGATTAGGGAAATGCAAATCAAAATAACAATGAGATATCACCTTAAACCTGTCAGAAAGGCTAAAGTCAACAACACAATAACAGGTATTGATGAGGATGTGGAGAAAGCAGAACCTTCTTGTGTTGTTGATGGGAAAGCAGACTGGCGCAGCCACTCTGAAAAATAGTATGGAGGTCCCTCAAAAGTTAAAAATAGAACTACTTATGATCTAGCAATTGCACTACTAGATGTTTAGCCAAAGATTACAAAAATACTAATTCAAAGGGATACACTCACCCTGATGTTTACAGCAGCATTATTAGCCAAATTTTGGAAACAGCCCAAGTGCCAACTAAATGATGAATGGAAAAGAAGATGTGGTCTATATGTATGTGTGTGTGTATATGTGCGTATGTGTATATATATATATATATATATATATATATACACACACACCCACACACACATATATACATACATGTATTATGTATATATACATGCATACATGGAATATTACTCAGGCATTAAAAAAGAATTAAATCTTGCCATTTGCAAAAACATGGAAGGAGCTAAAAAGTATTATGGTAAGTGAAATTAGCCAGAGAAAGACAAATACCATACATTTTCACTCGTATGTGGGATTTAAGAAACAAAACAAACAAGCAAAGGGGACAAAAAAGAGAGAGAGAGGCAAACCAAGAAACAGACTTTTAATTATAGAAAACAAACTGATGGTTATCAGAGGGGAGGTAGAGGGAGGAAAGGGGTTAAAAATGTGATGGGGATTAAGGAATACACTTGTGATGAGCACCAGGTGTTGTATGAAGTGTTAATAAGTTGTACACCTGAAACTCTGTATGTTACTCTGTATGTTAACTAACTGAAATTTAAATAAAAACGTAAAAAAGGAAGTATGGCTGGGACACCTGGATGGCTCAGTCAGGTAAGGTCTGACTTAGGTTCAGGTCAGGATCTCAGTTCATGAGTTTCAGCCCCGCATCAGGCTCTCTGCTGTCATCAAGGAGCCCACTTCAAATCCTCTGTCCCTCTCCCTTCTCTCTCTCTCTCAAAAATAATTAAACATTAAAAAAAAAGAAGTATGGTTCTATGAGATGGTGTCACCTTGAATGACAGAGTAAGGAGCTCTGAAAATATGCACCTCAATATAATTGAGAACACTGCCAAAAATTCAAGACTAGAGTAGAAATAAATGAAATAGGTAAGAGAAAAACAATACAGAAAATCAATGAACCCAAAAGCTTGATGGAAAAGATCAACAAAATTGTCAAAACTTTACCTAGACTGACTAAAAAGGCAATACAATGAGCAACTGAATAAAAACAATTTTAGGGGCACCCGGATGGCTCAGTTAAGCCTCTGACTTCGGCTCAGGTCATGATCTCACAATATGTGAATTCAGCCCCGCATCGGGCTCTGTGCTGATAGCTCAGATCCTGAAGTCTGCTTCAGAATCTGTGTCTCCCTCTCTCACTGCTCTTTCCCTACTCATGCTCTCTATCAAAAATAAATAAACATTTAAAAAATAAAAAAAAAACAAAAAAATTTAAAAACCTATATGAAATTAAGAAATTTCTGGAAAGACACAAACAACTGAAACTGAATCAATAAATAGAAAATTGGGAAAACTTGTAACAAATGAAGAGATTGAAATAGTAAAAAATTTCCACAAATACAAGCTTAGGCAAATTTTATCTCACTCAAAAATTTGACCAAACATTTAAAGAATTAATAATGCTTCACAAAAATCTTCTTTAAAAATTTAAAATGGAATACCATCAACTCATTATATAAACTAATATTGCCCCACTACCAAAGCTAGACTAAGGCATCACAGATTACAAGAAAACTATACATCAATATCCCTTATAAATATAAAGTATTCAATAAAATACTAGCAAACTTGATTCAGCAGCTTATAAAAAGGATTATACATCATGACCAACTGAGGTTTATCATAGATATGCAAGTTTGAAAATTTGGAAAGTCACTCAATGTAGGACACCATATAGGCAGAATAAAAGAAAAAAAATACATGACAATCTCAAGAGGCGTATAATAATGCTTTGAAACACACAGCCAAGACCTTTTCATGATAAAAACATTCAACAAATTAGGAATAGACACAAACTCCCTCAACGTGGTAAAGGCATCATAAAAAATCCACAGCTAACATCATTAATGATGAAACACTGGATGCTTTCTTATTTATTTATTTATTTACTTACTTATTTTCAATATATGAAATTTATTGTCAAATTGGTTTCCATACAACACCCAGTGCTCATCCCAAAAGGTGCCCTCCTCAATACACATCACCCACCCTCCCCTCCCTCCCACCCCCCATCAACCCTCAGTTTGTTCTCAGTTCTTAAGAGTCTCTCATGTTTTGGCTCTCTCCCACTCTAACCTCTTTTTTTTTTTTCCTTCCCCTCCCCCATGGGTTCCTGTTAAGTTTCTCAGGATCCACATAAGAGTGAAACCATATGGTATCTGTCTTTCTCTGTATGGCTTATTTCACTTAGCATCACACTCTCCAGTTCCATCCACGTTGCTACAAAGGGCCATATTTTGTTCTTTGTCATTGCCACGTATTACTCCATTGTGTATATAAACCACAATTTCTTTATTCATCAGTTGATGGACATTTTGGTTCTTTCCATAATTTGGCTATTGTTGAGAGTGCTGCTATAAACATTGGGGTACAAGTGCCCCTATGCATCAGTACTCCTGTATCCCTTGGGTAAATTCCTAGCAGTGCTATTGCTGGGTCATAGGGTAGGTCTATTTTTAATTTTCTGAGGAACCTCCACACTGTTTTCCAGAGTGGCTGCACCAATTTGCATTCCCACCAACAGTGCAAGAGGGTTCCCATTTCTCCACATCCTCGCCAGCATCTATAGTCTCCTGATTTGTTCATTTTGGCCACTCTGACTGGTTTGAGGTGATATCTGAGTGTGGTTTTGATTTGTATTTCCCTGATGAGGAGCGACGTTGAGCATCTTTTCATGTGCCTGTTGGCCATCCGGATGTCTTCTTTAGAGAAGTGTCTATTCATGTTATCTGCCCATTTCTTCACTGGGTTATTTGTTTTTCGGGTGTGGAGTTTGGTGAGCTCTTTATAGATTTTGGATACTAGCCCTTTGTCCAATATGTCATTTGCAAATATCTTTTCCCATTCCATTGGTTGCCTTTTAGTTTTGTTGGTTGTTTCCTTTGCTGTGCAGAAGCTTTTTATCTTCATAAGGTCCCAGTAATTCATTTTTGCTTTTAATTCCCTTGCCTTTGGGGATGTGTCGAGTAAGAGATTGCTACGGCTGAGGTCAGAGAGGTCTTTTCCTGCTTTCTCCTCTAGGGTTTTGATGGTTTCCTGTCTCACATTCAGGTCCTTTATCCATTTTGAATTTATTTTTGTGAATGGTGTGAGAAAGTGGTCTAGTTTCAACCTTCTGCATGTTGCTGTCCAGTTCTCCCAGCACCATTTGTTAAAGAGACTGTCTTTTTTCCATTGGATGTTCTTTCCTGCTTTGTCAAAGATGAATTGGCCATACGTTTGTGGGTCTAGTTCTGGGGTTTCTATTCTATTCCATTGGTCTATGTGTCTGTTTTTGTGCCAATACCATGCTGTCTTGATGATGACAGCTTTGTAGTAGAGGCTAAAGTCTGGGATTGTGATGCCTCCTGCTTTGGTCCTCTTCTTCAAAATTCCTTTGGCTATTCGGGGCCTTTTGTGGTTCCATATGAATTTTAGGATTGCTTGTTCTAGTTTCGAGAAGAATGCTGGTGCAATTTTGATTGGGATTGCATTGAATGTGTAGAGAGCTTTGGGTGGTATTGACATTTTGACAATACTTATTCTTCCAATCCATGAGCAGGGAATGTCTTTCCATTTCTTTATATCTTCTTCAATTACCTTCATATGCTTTCTATAGTTTTCAGCATACAGATCTTTTACATCTTTGGTTAGATTTATTCCTAGATATTTTATGCTTCTTGGTGCAATTGTGAATGGGATCAATTTTATTACTTGTCTTTCTGTTGCTTCATTGTTAGTGTATAAGAATGCAACTGATTTCTTGGGGTGCCTGGGTGGCGCAGTCGGTTAAGCGTCCGACTTCAGCCAGGTCACGATCTCGCGGTCCGTGAGTTCGAGCCCCGCGTCAGGCTCTGGGCTGATGGCTCAGAGCCTGGAGCCTGTTTCCGATTCTGTGTCTCCCTCTCTCTCTGCCCCTCCCCCGTTCATGCTCTGTCTCTCTCTGTCCCAAAAGTAAATAAACGTTGAAAAAAAAAAAAAGAATGCAACTGATTTCTATACATTGATTTTGTATCCTGCAACTTTGCTGAATTCATGTATCAGTTCTAGCAGACTTTTGGTGGAGTCTTTCAGATTTTCCATGTATAATATCATGTCATCTGCAAAAGTGAAAGCTTGACTTCATCTTTGCCAATTTTGATGCCTTTGATTTCCTTTTGTTGTCTGATTGCTGATGCTAGAACTTCCAGCACTATGTTAAACAACAGCGGTGAGAGTGGGCATCCCTGTCGTGTTCCTGATCTCAGGCAAAAAGCTCTCAGTTTTTCCCCGTTGAGGATGATGTTAGCTGTGGGCTTTTCATAAATGGCTTTTATGATGTTTAAGTATGTTCCTTCTATCCCGACTTTCTGAAGGGTTTTTATTAAGAAAGGATGCTGAATTTTGTCAAAGGCCTTTTCTGCATCGATTGACAGGATCATATGGTTCTTATCTTTTCTTTTCTTAATGTGATGTATCATGTTGATTGATTTGCGAATGTGGAGCCAGCCCTGCATCCCAGGAATGAATCCCACTTGATCATGTTGAATAATTTTTTTTATATGCTGTTGAATTCGATTTGCTAGTATCTTATTGAGAATTTTTGCATCCATATTCATTAGGGATATTGGCTTGTAGTTCTCTTTTTTTTACTGGGTCTCTGTCTGCTTTAGGAATCAAAGTAATACTGGCTTCATAGAATGAGTCTGGAAGTTTTCCTTCCCTTTCTATTTCTTGGAATAGCTTGAGAAGGATAGGTATTATCTCTGCTTTAAACGTCTGGTAGAACTCCCCTGGGAAGCCATCTGGTCCTGGACTCTTATTTGTTGGGAGATTTTTGATAACTGATTCAATTTCTTCGCTGGTTATGGGTCTGTTCAAGCTTTCTATTTCCTCCTGATTGAGTTTTGGAAGAGTGTGGGTGTTTCGGAATTCGTCCATTTCTTCCAGGTTGTCCAATTTGTTGGCATATAATTTTTCATAGTATTCCCTGATAATCGTTTGTATCTCTGAGGGATTGGTTGTAATAATTCCATTTTCATTCATGATTTTATCTATTTGGGTCACCTCCCTTTTCTTTCTGAGAAGCCTGGCTAGAGGTTTATTAATTTTGTTTATTTTTTCAAAAAAACCAACTCTTGGTTTCGTTGATCTGCTCTACCGTTTTTTTAGATTCTATATTGTTTATTTCTGCTCTGATCTTTATTATTTCTCTTCTTCTGCTGGGTTTGGGCTGCCTTTGCTGTTCTGCTTCTATTTCCTTTAGGTGTGCTGTTAGATTTTGTATTTGGGATTTTTCTTGTTTCTTGAGATAGGCCTGGATTGCAATGTATTTTCCTCTCAGGACTGCCTTCGCTGCATCCCAAAGTGTTTGGATTGTTGTATTTTCATTTTCGTTTGTTTCCATATATTTTTTAATTTCTTCTCTAATTGCCTGGTTGACCCACTCATTTGTTAGTAGGGTGTTCTTTAACCTCCATGCTTTTGGAGGTTTTCCAGACTTTTTCCTGTGGTTGATTTCAAGCTTCATAGCATTGTGGTCTGAAAGTATGCATGGTATAATTTCAATTCTTGTATACTTATGAAGGGCTGTTTTGTGACCCAGTATATGATCTATCTTGGAGAATGTTCCATGTGCACTCGAGAAGAAAGTATATTCTGTTGCTTTGGGATGCAGAGTTCTAAATATATCTGTCAAGTCCATCTGATCCAATGTATCATTCAGGGCCCTTGTTTCTTTACTGACCAAGTGTCTAGATGATCTATCCATTTCTGTAAGTGGAGTGTTAAAGTTCCCTGCAATTACCACATTCTTGTCAATGAGGTTGCTTATGTTTATGAGTAATTGTTTTATATACTTGGGGGCTCCCATATTAGGCGCATAGACATTTATAATTGTTAGCTCTTCCTGATGGATAGACCCTGTAATTATTATATAATGCCCTTCTTCATCTCTTGTTACAGCCTTTAATTTAAAGTCTAGTTTGTCTGGTATAAGTATGGCTACTCCAGCTTTCTTTTGGCTTCCAGTAGCATGATAAATAGTTCTCCATCCCCTCACTCTCAATCTTAAGGTGTCCTCAGGTCTAAAATGAGTCTCTTGTAGACAGCAAATAGATGGGTCTTGTTTTTTTATCCATTCTGATACCCTACGTCTTTTGGTTGGCGCATTTAGTCCATTTACATTCAGTGTTATTATAGAAAGATACGGGGTTAGAGTCATTGTGATGTCTGTATGTTTTATGCTTGTAGCGATGTCTCTGGTACTTTGTCTCACAGGATCCCCCTTAGGATCTCTTGTAGGGCTAGTTTAGTGGTGACGAATTCCTTCAGTTTTTGTTTGTTTGGGAAGACCTTTATCTCTCCTTCTATTCTAAATGACAGACTTGCTGGATACAGGATTCTCAGCTGCATATTTTTTTCTGTTCATCACATTGAAGATCTCCTGCCAATCCTTTCTGGCCTGCCAAGTTTCAGAAGAGAGATCAGTCACGAGTCTTATAGGTCTCCCTTTATATGTTAGGGCACGTTTATCGCTTGTTGCTTTCAGAATTTTCTCTTTATCCTTGTATTTTGCCAGTTTCACTATGATATGTTGTGCAGAAGATCGATTCAAGTTTCATCTGTAGGGAGTTCTCTGTGCTTCTTGGACTTCAATGCCTTTTTCCTTCCCCAGTTCAGGGAAGTTCTCAGCTATTATTTCTTCAAGTCCACCTTCAGCACCTTTGCCTCTCTCTTCCTCCTCTGGGATACCAATTATGCGTATATTATTTCTTTTTAGTGTATCACTTAGTTCTCTAATTTTTCCCTCATACTCCTGGATTTTTTTATCTCTCTTTTTCTCAGCTTCCTCTTTTCCCATAACTTCATCTTCTAGTTCACCTCTTCTCTCCTCTTGCCTCTTCAATCCGAGCCGTCGTTGTTTCCATTTTGTTTTGCATTTCGTTTAAAGCGTTTTTCAGCTCCTCGTGACTGTTCCTTAGTCCCTTGATCTCTGTAGCAAGAGATTTTCTGCTGTCCTCTATACTGTTTTCAAGCCCAGCGATTAATTTTATGACTATTATTCTAAATTCACTTTCTGTTATATTATTTAAATCCTTTTTGATCAGTTCATTAGCTTTGTTATTTCCTGGAGATTCTTTTGAGGGGAATTCTTCCATTTGGTCATTTTGGATAGTCCCTGGAGTGGTGCGGACCTGCACGGCACTTCCCTTGTGCTGTGGTGTATAACTGGAGTTGGTGGGCGGAGCCGCAGTCAGACCTGATGTCTGCCCCCAGCCCACTGATGGGGCCACAGTCAGACTGGTGTGTGCCTTCTCTTCCCCTCTCCTCGGGGCGGGATTCACTGTGGGGTGGCGTGGCTCGTCTGGGTTACTTGCACACTGCCAGGCTTGTGGTGCTGGGGATCTGGCGTATTAGCTGGGGTGGGTAGGCAAGGTGCATGGGGGCAGGAGGGGCAGGATTAGCTCGCTTCTCCTTAGGTGATCCACTTCAGGAGGGGCCCTGTGGCAGTGGGAGGGTGTCAGACCCGCTGCCGGTTGGTTGGCTCCGCAGAAGCACAGTGTTGGGTGTTTGCACGGAGCAAGCAAGTTCCCTGGCAGGAACTGGTTCCCTTTGGGATTTTGGCTGGGGGATGGGCGAGGGAGTTGGCACTGGGGAGCGCCTTTGTTCCCCGCCAAACTGAGCTCTGTTATCCTGGGGCTCAACAACTCTCCCTCCCGTTGTCCTCCAGCCTTCCTGCTTTCTGAGCAGAGCTGTTCACTTATGACCTCCCAGATGCTAAGTCCCGCTTGCTGTCGGAACACACTCTGTCTGGCCCCTCAGCTTTTGCCAGCCAGCCTCATGGGATCTGCTTGGCCGGCGGGCTGCCCCTCCGCCCCAGCTCCCTCTCGCCAGTCTGTGGAGTGCACACCGCCTCGCCGCCCTTCCTACCCTCTTCCGGGGGCCTCTCGTCTGCTCTTGGCTCGGGAGACTCCGTTCTGCTAGTCTTCTGGTGGTTTTCTGGGTTATTTAGGCAGGTGTAGGTGGAATCTAAGTGATCAGCAGGACCCACGGTGAGCCCAGCGTCCTCCTACACCGCCATCTTCCCTAGAATCCTGGACGCTTTCTCTTTAAGGTCAGGAATAAGACCAGAATATCTAATTCTGACATTTCTATTCCTATTGTACCAGAGGCTCCAGCCAGTACAGTAGTCAAATGAAACGAAAGGTGTAGCCATAAAAAATAATCTACCTATATTTAAATTTGACTTTATCTTATAAATAGAAACTCCCAAAGAACTCCCTAAAAAATTTATTATAATAAATGAGTTCAACAACTATGTGGGTATAAGACTGATACACAAAAATTAATTTTATTTCTATACCTTTAAATTGAATAAACAGAAAATGATACATAAAGACAACAGTTCAATTTATAATAGCATAAAAAAGAATTAAATATGAATTCATTTAACCGAAGATGGCAAAACGTGTATTGAAGACTATAACACATTGCTGAAAGATTAAAAGAAAAGATCCAAACAAATGGAAAGATAACTATGCTGTGTTTATTGAGAAGGCTTAACAGAACAGTTCTAATACCTCTCAAATTGATTTATAAATTCAGTATAATCCCTGATAAAAACCCCAGAAATCAATGTTTACCCTAAAATTCATGTGGAAAATAAATAAATCCAGGATAGTCAAATTAATCTTGAGGAAAAAAAGAATAAAGTTGGGAAACTCACACTTTCTGTTTTCAAAAATTATTACAAAGCTGTAGTGGTCAAGACAGTATGGCAATGTGATACAGGCAGACTTAATGTGAAAGAATTAAAAGTCTAGAAATGGACCCTTCCATTTATGATCAATTTATTTTCTGCAAAGATAACAACACAATTCAATGAGAAAAACATAGCCTTAATAAAAATGGTGTTGGGACAACTGGATAGCTACATACAAAAGAATGAAGTAAGACCTCTACCTCATACTATATCTGAAAATTAACTCAAATTTATTAAAGATATAAATATAAGATATAAAACTCTAAAATTTTAGAAAAAAGCACAAGTACAAATTTTTATGATCTTGGATAAGGCAACAGTTTCCTAGATATATCAATTAAAACATAACCAACTAAAGCCTAACCATTTGGACTTAATCAAGTTGAAAAACTTTTGGGCATCAAAAGAGCCTTTCAAGAAGGTGAATAGACAACTGAGACAACGGGAAAGTAATTTCTTTGGAAAAAATTTTGTCTATTTTTCAATTGAGTCATTGGTTGTTTTTGCTATTGAGCTGTGTGATTTATTTATATATTTTGGATATTTAACACCTTACCAGATATGTGGTTTATAAATATTTTCTCCCATTTTCAGGTACTTTTTTTTTTTATCATTTCTTTTGCTGTATAGAAGCTGTTTAGTTTAGTGTAGTCCCGCTTGCTTATTTCTGCTTTTGTTGGTTGTGCTGTGCATGTCATATCCATAAATTCATTGCCAAGACCAACGTAAAGGAGGGCTTTTTCTTTTTTCTATTTTGGAGTTTTATGATTTCAGGTCTTGCATTTAAGTCTTTAATCCATTTTTTTTTCAACGTTTTATTTATTTATTTATTTTTTTATTTTTGGGACAGAAAGAGAGCATGAACGGGGGAGGGGCAGAGAGAGAGGGAGACACAGAATCGGAAACAGGCTCAGCCCAGTGCCTGACGCGGGGCTCGAACTCACGGACCACGAGATCGTGACCTGGCTGAAGTCGGACGCTTAACCAACTGCGCCACCCAGGCGCCCCAAGTCTTTAATCCATTTTGAGTTCATTTTGGAATTGGTGAAAGATAGGGATTCAGTTTCACTTCTTTTACAAGTAGTAATTTAGTTTTCCCAACATCTTTTATTGAAGATACTATCATATTTTCCCCACTAAGTATTCTTGCTCCCTATTAAACATTAGTACAGCATATATGCATGAATTTATTCGGGGGCTCTCAACTTTGTTCCATTGATCTATTTGTCTGTTTTTATGACAGTAAGTATCATATTGCTTTGATGACTATAGCTTGTGATATAGTTTGCAATCAGGAAGTATTGTGCCTCTAGTTTTGTTCTTCTTTCTCAGGATTGCTTTAGATATTTGAGGTCTTTTGTGGTTCCATATGAATTTTAGGATTTTTTTCTTTTCTATAAAAAATGCCATTCTAATTTTGATAGGGATTGCACTGAATCTATAGATGGCTTTGGATAGTATGAACATTTTAATAATGTTAATTATTTCAGCCCACGAATATAAGCTATCTTTCCATTTATTTATGTCTTCTTCAATTTCTTGCGTCAGTACCATACAGTTTTCAGCTTACAAATATTTCATCTTATTTAAATTATTCCTAGGTATTTTATTGTTTCGATACTACAGTAAATAGGATTGTTTTATTTTTCAGGTAGTTCGTTGTTATTGTATAGAAATGCAACTAATTTTTTTATGTTGAGTTTGTATCTTGTAACTTTATTAGTTATAACAGTTTCTTGGTAGAATCTTTGAGATATTCTATATGTAAGATCATGTCACTAACGAACAGATAATTTTACTTCTTCCTTTCTAATTTGGATGTCTATTTTTGTTCTTGCCTGATTGTACTTGCTAGGAATTCCAGTACAATGTTGAATAGGAGCCTGAGAATGGTAATCCCTGCTTGTTTCTGAATATTAGAGATTGGCTCAGATGACTATAGGGAATAGGATCTGAAGTTGTGAGTTGGCAGCCTGGGAGAGCTGATGATGTAGTTCTAGTCCAAATGCTAGGTGTCAGACATGAGGACCCAGAAGAGCTGTTATTTTCATTTGAGCTCAAAGAAAGACCAAAAAAAAAGTTATATCCCATCAGCTTGAAGGCAGTCAGGCAGGATGGTTTCCTTTTACTCTGTTTTTTTTGTTTTATTCAGGCCTTCAAGTGAGTGGATGTGGCCGAATCACATTAGGGCGGGCAATCAGCTTTAGCAAGTCTATTAATTCAATGTTAACCTCTCCTAGAAACGCTTCATAGACACTCCCAGAATAATGTTTGAACAAATATCTGGGTGCCCATGCCCAGTGAAACTGATATATAGGATTAACTATCACAGCATGGTAATTTATACTACTTTCTGAATAAAATAGTGAATTGTCAACCATTTTTAACTGTAAAAGGTATACAAATTGATTCATTGTTAGATAAGTCTTTCTACAGTGTTCATGATGGATCAGAAAATATATGAAAATATTTATATAGTAGTCAAATGCATATTGACAGTTTAATTATTATTTATTAATATTAAACATGCTCAAAAGATTGTTTTACACTAGTTATTGTTCAAGAATTCAAGTGACAGTCTTTGGCTAGAACAAGGTTAAATATATCTGATCAGGGCCAGGCAGCAAGCTTTGTTAAGAGCAGGAGCTCAGGAAATACTGATTATTTTCATAAAGACACTGATCAACCAAGAGCTAGTCTTTGTAGAATCACTAAAACAACTTAATCAGAAACTTTTAATGTTAGGAAGAAGAAAAACATGTACTGCTGTGGAGACCAAGCTGTGGGGGGCAAGTGCTATGAAAATCCTATCATGGAATTATACTGTTCCATCAGTCTATGCCTGAACTAATGAGAAAATATTACATCATAATTTTATTAAGGACTCAGAATTTTGTGAATCCATTCAATGATAAATTCAACACATATTTGTGTTCTTGTCATTTTAGAGGCACTTTGCTAGGTGCTGCGCATAAAATGGTAGGTAAAACCAGATGTATTTTGTCCTTTCAGGAAGCTACTGCCTAATAGAGGAGACAGATATTAAATAATCAAACAAATTAATGTGGGCTTGTAAACTGAGATGCATATTCTGAAGGACAATAACGTGGTTCTACGAGAATATATCAGACTGTAATATAGTAAGACTCAATCAGCACACGTTCTTTCAGGAACTGAGAAGAGACTTGAACAATGATTAGAAGACCTTGTAACAATATAAAATGGGCATTTAGAGGAATATAGGTGCCAATTAATTAAGGTTCTCATTTACTGTGCAAAGGGCCTTTGTCTTTTTCTCAAACAATGAAATTAAGTGAATAGTTGCATGTGTAACACTCAAAAGACAAAACCTTGACCCAATATTGCTTTCAACTTGCTGCCCCATTCCATCCTCTCCTTGACTTATCTTGTCACGTTTTACAATGGCTTCATATTTCATTGCATTTAAACACATTCTTCTACAGCATTTAACTAATGTTTCTTTAAAATTTTAGATTCAAATTTAGAGTAAATTCTCTGAAGATTCCATTTTTCCCATAAATTTTCAAAGAAGAATTGTACTTCCTCTCCTATCCAAAGAAGCATAGGGTCATGTGGTGAGTAGATTATATTTGAGAAATAATATACTAAAGAATTTTCTTATTTCTCTCCATAAATTCATAAATGTATATTCCTCTGATGTCTTCAATAATTATGGCCTGAGAGAATAATTAAGCCAAATACAACTCAGGGAAGAAGGAGAACATGGTACAAAAGGAATTTGTGGCAAAGAAGAAAGAGAAATAATGTCATTCCATTTCCATGAGGAAGAAGTAAAGAAAGAAGATGGTTATGAAGGAGGAAGGATGGAAAAGCAAGACAGAGAAAGAAGAGAAGAAAGAGAATGTGAATAAAGAGAAAAGAGGCAATAGATCAAAAGCTACCATTCTTGCTTCGGACTAACTGAGCTTTGAAGCTCATTTAGAATCCTGAAGATGACTGTCTCATAACAGTAGTCAAAAGAGAGCTAGGAGAAAACTTCCACAGACTTGAGCAGCTACATACTTCCACATTAGATGAATCACCTTAAGCTGGGCAAGGGACAGTGCCACCAAAGCCTGTAAGGATGCAGGGGATGGCACAGGCACCCATGTAAAAGTGAATTCCCTGCCTAATCTATCAGAAAGACACAGAATGTTCTCCCTTGAGCCAGATTCTATTTTGAGAAGTAGGAAGGGGAACAGAGATCCAAAAGTAAACCAAGACTTGGATCTCCTCATTCTATATGCACAAGATTACTTTAACCCAAAGGGACTGAAATACTTAAAATTGACATATTTATGTGTTTCCTCATTAGAACAGCATCATAGATGTCAAAGTACTCAATTGTGTTTGGAGTGACAGGGATGCTTATAGAAAACAGCAATATGGAAAGAACAGTGAGTAGTTTAAGTCGATGATGTCAAACTTAAATGGGGATGATTTTACCTGAGGATATGAAATTTATGACAGGGCACAGGTATTAGAATAAAGTGAATATCAATTCCTGTATCAGTGAGTATTCAGTCAGGGGAATAGAAACGATGTAAGTAATTTCAGCTAAGTATTTAATATAGGCAAGTCATTAAAATGATCAAGAAAAGAGGAATAGGGAATTGAAAGAGATAGCAATTGCAAACAGCAAGGATCAACCCTAGTGCTGGGGAAACAAAGGGAGATGTTTAGAGCTATCAAAACCTGAAAGTTTGGGAGAGGACCTTGGAAGAGCTGGAACTCAGCCTCTGAAGGAGAAGGTACCACTTAGTTGCTGTTGGAACCTAAGGAATTCTGAAGAAAGACCTCAGGGAGTAAGGGCTCAAACTTCTGAAAAGATGGTACTGCCTGGCTGCTACTGGTACCTTTGAACAGACACCACAATGTTGTTTCTAAGAGTGTTAAAAACAAACAAACACAAAAAAGCCTTGACACTGTAACCATCTGCTTCACAGCAAACTGCTTTGTTGAGACCAACAGTAAGTGTAGGGACTTTTTTTTTTTTTTTTTTTTTTTTGAGAGAGAGAGTGAGCAGGGGAGGGGCAGAGAGAGAGGGAGAGGGAGATTCCCAAGCAGGCTCCACACTGTCAACATAGAGCCCAATGAAGGGCTCAAACTCACCAATCCATGAGATCATGACCAGAGCCAAGATCAAGAATCAGACGCTTAACCAATGGAGTCATTTAGGCACCAGGCAGAGGCTATCTTAATAAGAGGAGTAGGCAACATAGGAAGCACGTCGCCCACTTTCCTCCTACTCCCATCTCTTCTAGTGGCCTCTGTTGGCAGAACTTAATAAAGATCCAGCAGGCAAAGAAGAAATCTAGTTCTCTGAGTCTGTGCCTCAGTACCACAGAGCCAAGTATACTACAGAGAGGGTTTAAAGTTCAAACACAATAGTGAATGGTATACCTACCACTCATTCTACTAAGCTGCGGCAGGATTAAAGCTGTACACAGAAATGTGCAAACATCCGTAGCTTCTGTAATGTTCTACAATGGATTTTGATTTTTTTATAAGCCCACGCCCCAATGAGAAATAGGTAAAATTAATAATTTATGATTCTTCTGTTGAGACAGATTTCCCAGTTGTTGGAAAAAAATAAATTAAAGAATAAGGGCTCACAAGTAGAAAGAGTGGTGAAAACGTTATCATTTATGAGAACTAGCACTAAGTATTAAACTTGAGCATTATTTTACTTCAAAGACATATCCTTTATCAAGGAACACCAAGAATGGAAAAATATTGTTCCTCATTTTACTCCAGACACACAAGACAACTTTCCTAGAACATTAGAAGTGATCAATTTCTGGCAGAAAACTCCTCAGTGTTTTTAGCCGGTCTGGGAATGACAGTAAAGGATACAGCTAACCATTCTAGAGGCTCTATAATAGAGATAATATCAACTCCAAATAATTTCAATTTGCTTTCACTCTTAGGGAATCATATTGACACTCTACTAAAAGAGTCCTTTTAAAATGTTTCTATTTATTGGTATATTGATTTCCAGTCTGTATAATGGAACTCTAGTTCCCCACAAAAAATATGTAGGTCCAAAAGAAAAAGAAGAAAATGTGTTTTTTCAAGACTATGGCTTCATTAATTGCTTATACATTTTGGCTAAAGTAAGTCATATGCACAAGCCCAGAGTTACTGTGGGAGGACCCTACTGAAAGTTATGGAAATACGGGGATAGAAAAACTGGGGCCATGAATTCAATCAATGAATCATACCCCTCTATAAATCTTCCACTGATTCTTGCTCTTCTCTACTGCTCTTAATAAGTACTTTGTCAGTAAGTACAATAGAGGCTATTCGCATTCTGAAATAGTTCTCAAACCAATTTCTCCTCTCTAATCCTATTCCTTCCTTCATATTCAGCTGAAACTATTCAAATAGACTTTGGCTTTCACTAGCTCAAGTAGAAGCACATGATTGTGGCAGACAGTTTTCTACAGGGCTCCTAATGATTCTTGCCTCCTAACATTCACACTTTTGTGTAATCACCTCCCATATTTATCAGGGCTGAATTGTGTCACCAAAAGCATACAACACAAGTGATGTTATATATACAAATGCCATCATCTCTGAGATTAGATTATACACAACTGAAATTTGTCTTTAGTGTTCTCTCTCTCACTCTCTCACAGATCACTCATTTTGAGCTAAGAAAGCAACCATGTTGGTTGGATAGCTCTACAAAAAGTTTCATGTGGCAAGGAATTAAGTCTTCTGCTATTATCAGTGTTCTTGAGCTGAAAGTAGATTCTTTCTCTTCAGATGACTGAGCTCCTGGTCCAATACTAAATCTCATGAGACGGTCTGAGCCAGAGCCAGCCAGCCACTCCCAGGTAGCAGACCCACATAAACTTGGTGAAAAAAAATAATTTTAAACTGAAACGGATTGGTGTATTTTATTACACAATAATAGGACCCGAATACCTACAGATTTTGATACCTGGAAATGGGATGTGGTTAAAGTGAACACTAAAATGTGGGAATGCTTTTGGAATCAGGTAGTGAGCTCTGAAAATAAAGCAGTAAAATCCTAAAATTCCTTGGAGAAGCTTCAGAGTCTTTTATAAGGTTGTGGGTGACTTTTAAAGAGGTCTTTTATAAGTGCTTACAGAGAAGTGAGGCAAAAGTTATTGGAAATGAATGAAGAGGGAACCTTCTCATGTAGCGGCAGGAAGCATAGCAACCCTCTTATTAACAAATCTGTGTAGAGTAGGAAATATACCTAATCAACTGGGTAATATAGTTAAGAGGATTTTCAACCATTTTTAAAGGTGTCATGTGGTTTCTTCTTGGTGCTAATAAAGGAGAGAGATACACTAGAGGAAAGGCTGTAAAACAAAAGCCGAGACTTGATGGGTTTGGAAACATTAAGCCTTTGCAGATGTCAAATGGCATAAAAATTAAGAAATGACTTCTGAGCAAATATCCAATCCAGGTCATTGCCAAGAAAATATAGTCCAAATATTAAGTCAAAGGTATGACTGTAAAATATTTTATTAAGATCTCAGGAAGACAAAATTCAGTCAGAGTACTCTTCAGTCACATGAAAGAATGTGCCTGAGAGATCCTCTCAAACTATATGGTTTTTGGCATTGGTCTGTAGCCATCTTCAAAGCAGCCCAAGGGAGACATAGGCTTAACTGGAGGTATCTTGTGGCTGACATTTGTCTAGTGGATTAAACCCCAATGAGATTTACAGAAGATCCACACAGTTTATAAAAGAGTTATATAGGCAGAACATCACTAGGTTGAACTGAACAGTATGAGACAGTAAAAGTGAAAGCAGAGAAGCCATGGAGAATTGTTCCCAAAACATGACTGGTAGTCAAGAAACTTCTCAGCTGGATTTTAGAGCTGTTATGGACACCTTTGTGTCTCCAATTTTTCTTTTTTATGAACAGGAATGTCTATGGATTGCCCTATACTTGCTCTACTGTCATATGTTGAGTAAGAAGAAGACAGGTCAAGAAGAACTATACTAAAAATGCTATACTAAAAAAACTACGTCCAAGGGCCTTTTCCACACCTGGATTTAATTTAGATAAGATTTTAGACACAGAGCCAAAGCTTCAATGGAATGATACTTTTGGGGGTTTTAAGAAAGGACAAGTGGATTTTGACTGTGGAAGGAATGTGAACTGTTGGGAGACACGGTGAATTGTGGTGGTGGACCATTTGGGGGTAATGTGTTATACATCAATAGAAAATGTATATGCTGCTCAGTTCTGTTCTTCACACCTCTGCTAAGTGGTTTTTTACTTACTGGATTCTAAAACACAAATTGGATGCTAAGGCTTCCTGAAGCTACTGACTACAGAAGAGAAAGTTCAAATTCTCTATGTGCTGCATGAAAAGGACTTTCTCAGTGCAACCTTGATTCATCTTTCCATGTGTATCCATAAATCTCCTTTCTAAATCCTATCTGAGAGCCATACAGGAATGCTTATCATTCTAAAAATAAGCTCATGCCTTGTGTTGATACAAGACATTCCCTCTATCTGGTGCCTCTTCCTCTACTTTCATTTACCTGTTTTTACTGGGACACACTCAAAATTGCGGCTTTACATACCCCCAGCACAATCACCTGTGATATCTCCTCCAGTTTTCCTCACCTTTGGACCAGATGTCCCTTTAGCTCCTCTACAAATTTCAGTGATAGTGCTTATCACAGATGCACTGATTTTTCTCCCATTTACATCTAGATCAGGACGGTCAGAACACAGAATAACCATCATGTATTCAATTTGAAAACAAAGGGATGCACCTATCTGGGCTTACAGAAAACAAATCTGAATTACTGTTACCCATCAATAACACGTCATGAAGACAAATGCCACGCACGTGGAATCTCTAAAAATTAAAACTAATCTATCAAGTGGAATTATTTGTTGTCTTTCATCTAAGAGTGTTGAAAAAATGCTAAAATCCAGAGTAAAACTGTTTACATTTAGCATAAGAAAAGGCATCTTGGTAATTTTTTCTTTTTCTTTTCAAACCCTGAGAATACAGAGATAAAAATCTTTTATCTCCTGGGTCCAGACGTCAGAACATTTCAAGTACAAGAGAAATGAAAACGAACATGTAAAATTGGAATTCAGAAAACATGAGTGTCATTTCCGTCTCTAAAAGGAAGAAAAGAAACATGTTTTCTAAGCGTGTTAAAATTGGAGTACAATAAGCAAACTTGCCTCCTTTTAATTGGCGTGAAGTAGAATTTACCTTAATTGAATATGGTTCCAGCTTCAGTCTAGACAAAATCAGAATAAAATCCACTGTCATCATACCAAACCAAAATTAAAATATATACATATATATATATGTATATATATAAACACACACACTATATATATACCATATATATATACACACCATATATATATATATACCATATATATATACACCATATATATATACACCATATATATATATCATATATATACACCATATATATATATACACCATATATATATATATATATATATACACCATATATATATATATACACCATATAAATATATATATATGGTGAGGTGATACTGTCTATAAAAAAAAAAACCTGTTGAACATGATAATTTAAAATAATTGATTGACACTAATGATTATATCCTTCCTTCTACCCTAAAGAAGAATCTATTTGAAATTCTGTTAAAAAAATACCTGATGTTACTACAAAAGCTTTTATTTGACATCTAAAATTGACTATTTTTCCTGAACATAGCTGTTATCATTTCTACAGGATTGAGGCTATTTTGAAGAAAAAGAAAATATTATAAGTGACTTTGTCCAAGACCTTCTATTTCATGTTCACCAATTCCAAGTTTTTTCATCTAAAATTAGAAATTTTGGCTACATTCAGTTGGGTCTTTTCCCTGGACTAAGGTTGCTTAGGGCAATTTATTTTATAAGTGGAAAATATATAATAGGAACGACATGAAAATATAAACAAAGGCTATGATTAGTGGCCTCTCAACTAGTGATTTATCTGGACATAAGCTCTCAGACATACTCTGTAAGAAAAGGGGAGAGACAATTGAATGGTTGCATAAGCTTAGATGAAGGGCTTAAAATACCAGAGGAAGAGAGAAAGAGAATGCTAAGTAGTACTATGCCAGATTGGGCTCTCAGAAAAACCTATCTAATTAAATAAAACCTAACAGAGATCTGAATGAGTATTCAGAAGAGTGACTGCACACAGTAGGCTCTCAATAAACGTTACATGCACACGAAAGAATGAATAAACTAAACGAATGAGTGTGACTACTGTTGAAGGCAGAGTTGCTAAGAGAATAGTTGTCGGTGTGATTCCAATTATAAATATATATGGATTATAGGCTTGATTTTGTTAACAGAAAAAGACAATAGTCTATGTTCATCAAAATTTTAATTTATGAAACTCCTATGAGAGGAATTACATATTTTTGGTTGTAATAAAGCAAAATAATACAGAGTAGTTTATGGGTTCTATTGAAATAGTTAAGAAAACATTACAGTTATTGAGTGCCTACTACATACTGTATGTTAGGTGTCTAAGGTATGCTTTCCCATTTACTGTCTATTGCAAACTTAGGTTTTGTTTTTGTTTTTTCCGTTTCGTAGGAATTAGAAGCTTGGACTGGTTGAGTGACTTGTGAATATACATTTGGCTTATGAGCAATAGAGCCAAGACTGGAACTCATGTATCTCCAACTCCAATGCTGTATTCCTAGGAAAAGAAAACCTATAGGTTTTCTGTAATATAAATAAATCTCTTTTTTAATATATTTTGAGATTAATACTCATATTTTAAGGTTTCCCCTACTAGTACTAACATTCAAAAGTCTATAGAGCAAGTTTGTGTTACTTTTATGTACCTTTTATAATTGTATAGTCTTATAATTTCTTAGTTTTCATCTGACCAAAATAAGAGATTAAATTCACTTTCCTGTTAAATTATGTCATCTTTTCAAAACTGAGTTTATTATAAAGAAACTAAAAAGCTTACATTGAAAAAATTAGTAATAAAACTAAAAATTAGGTGTATACATGGAACAATATAATGAATGAACAAAAGCCATAAAAATTTCAGAAAATAAAAATATAATTTATATAGCTAGAAAATCTACCTTAGTTGCCGAGGAGATGAATGAAGTTGACTGCAAAGGGTATTAGTAATAATCCATTTGGATGATGAAAATGATTTATATCTTGAATATGTCAGCTACATAGGTGAATACATTTGTTAAATCTCAAAAAAACTGAGTACTTAAATGTGTTTTGTTTGTAAATTTGGCTCAATAAATTTCATTTTAATGTAGAAAATAGTATAGTGTATTTTAATTTTCAAGAAAATTACCCATGACTCTGAATAAAACAATAAATAGTTCTTGCATTTGTTTTGTTATTCATTAAAAAACAAAGCATCTAAAAAAGTGTACAACATGGGCACTTTTCCCATGACTATCCATTTTCCAGCCATTTAGTAAATATTCCTAAAGTCATTGAGCTTCAGACAAATCATCTAATATCAATTTAATCAAAAGCTTTCTTGGCACTCACTGTTAGTATTAATGTAAAACTTTCTTAAGGTTTTACAAAAAAATTAAGCTAAGTCATCTGTAGACAGTGTCGGCTGCACTCACATTTTTAATAATGCTTGTCTGACCTTTATGTGCAAGCGGAAAGTGAATCGCAAGATAAAGAGATAAGGCATTTGGCTTCGTTTTACTGTCCAGGTAGGCAAGAACATTGGCTCAAAAGAGACACTTGAATCTAGTTCATTTTCACATTATAAGCCAAAATAATTAACATGGTTTAATTTTGTCACAGGCTATTGTTTTCCTATAGAGCCATTATATAAATAAATAGAAATCAAGTCAACATTTTCTTAAAACATTGTTATTGTGTGCCTGATCCATGAAAAGGTTGGATGGAGCTCCAATTAGGAAATAGTTTCTTAATTTGAAATTTTATTATAATGAAGGAAGAAATATTGCTAATAAAGGAAGTTTCCTTAATTACGTAAGGACACTTACATAAAGTGTGGATAGAGTCAAACATTTGAATCAGAAATTTTGAAACGTTAGGATGTTCAATGATTCTAATTATCATCTAAATGTCCATATCTTCAGACTACCCTAAATTTTGTAACAAGGACATCAACATTTTTAAAAGGCCAATATTTACTTAAAA
This sequence comes from Leopardus geoffroyi, assembly GCF_018350155.1. NCBI lineage: Eukaryota > Metazoa > Chordata > Mammalia > Carnivora > Felidae > Leopardus > Leopardus geoffroyi. Next base: position 117,611,758 of record NC_059338.1, on the reverse strand, counting down.
GTATAATAAGAAACAAAAAAGCTTAATATGGAACAAACTAAAAAGCTTATTTGATATGCCACAGGTATTTACTGGAAGTTGTTAAACCTTGTTTGCAGGGAAATTTTGTGGCCTATACTGCTCACTTATAATTATGCAGTAGAATCAGGCCTCAAGTGATGTTAGATATAAATTATCCAAACACTCAGGAGAGGTGTTTGCTTTGATTTCTTGTATAGATCTAAAGTAACTACAGATAATTAATTTTTTTCCAAACTCTGCATGTTCATAAGATGGCATAATGGAAAACAGGGGGCCTTTGAGATCATCAAGTCCAGCCTCGTATTGTGCAAGGGAGAAAGACCATCTCTGAAAATAAATTCTGACTACATCTTCAGATAAAAAAACAAAACAAAACATTCCCTTTAAGTATCTACAATAGCTAAATTACTTTGGCAAAGGCATTATAAATGTACCTAAGAGAAAAAAGCCACAAAAAAAAAATGTTTACAGGTGTTTTTCTCTTGCATATCATGTGTTTTTTTCTTCAGACACCTATTAGAAATAATGCCTTAAAAATGTAATTACCATGTAATATGTATTACCTTTATTTGTATTCAAAGATGATATTTTTTAAAATATAAGAGTGTGTGTTTTCTGTATTTGACTTTCCATCAACTGCACATTTTATGGTACAGAAGTTTATGCTTCATACCTTCTGCACTTTTGCTCACGAACCTGTGGTCCAGTGTGGCATGCAAAGTAAGATAGCTGGAAGAATGAGCGCAGCATTTATGATTGCCGGGCAAGTTTCCCTAGGCCCTTCCTAGAGCAGTTAAGTAATAGAATTTTTTAGACACATATTGAGAAAAATCTATTAAGGGACTAACATACTTTTAAAATACATTTTTTTTCTATTAACCATTCCTAGAAATCACAATAAAATTAGTCATGTTTTCTTGGTAATTTTAATAGTATTATTTCTAACATAGAATATTTATAGCATAGCTATTCTTTACATTTTCATAAATGACAAGGGTCCGATACATTATATATTACATATATATGTATATATACATATACGTGTGTGTATATATGTATATATATATATATATATATATATATATATATATATATATTAAACACAGCATTTTTCACAGAGGAAATTAGGAAAATAAAAGTTATTTTATAAAATAGTGTTTAAATAATGTTATGGAAATGAGTAGTTTTTTTCCTGGCTGAAAAATAAATTACAAAAGAATAAGTTTAGGTGATGTCTTCAGTGGCCAGGTAGTTATATAATCAATGAATTGCTTGGACAAGATGTTAGCTACTTAGTTAGAGCGTTACTAATGGCTCACAAACTAAAACAACCAGTGTTTAATTCCTTAATCTATTATTCTGAATTTAGGGAAGCTATTTAATACCTCAAAATTTCAGTTTCTTCATTCTGGAAATGAAAAGAACTTAGAATTGTCAACAGTTTTTGAACAAAATAATTTGAAGTACTCACATAATCTGATTCTAAAACATACTAAAGCAACAATAATGAAGACATTATGGTATTGATAATATAAAGATAAAAACGTAGATCTGTGGAACAGAATACATGAGAAACAGACCCACGCATATATAGCAAATTGATTCTCAAAAAAAACGTACAGAAATAATTCAATGGGGAAAATGAAATCTTTTAAAAATGTTTCTGGAATAATTTTATATACAGAAAGAAAATCTTCTATTCTTATGCCATATCATACTAAAAAAAATTAAACAGAAGTGGTTTATAGGCCAAAATATTAGAGTAAAAGCATAAACCCTCTAGATGAATATAAGACCAATTCTTGGTGACCTTAGATTAGCCAAAATTTTCATTTATCATGTACAAAAAGAATAAACCAAACAATAAAAATAATGACACTTAGGACCTCACCAAAATAAAAACTTCTGTTCTTTAAACAGCATCATTAAAAAATAAAAAGACATAGATTAAGAGAAACTATTTGTGAAACAGATGTTTAACATATATCCAGAATATGGAAATCACTTATAACACATTGTAAAATAAACAAACAAAGCCCAACAAATCACATATTGCAAAAAAATAAAAATAAAAATAAAAATAAAAATAAAATAAACAAACAAGATTTGACCAGACATTTCCCAATGGAGATATACAAATAGGTACCAAGTTCATGAACATATAATGGGTATATGTCATTGTTTAATACCTGTAAATAAAATTTCCAAGGAGTAAATGAAAATATCACAGCTAGAAGGGAACTTAAATGCTACACTATAAAATACGTTCTTAACAACAATATTATTTTACCACAGTTAAAGAGCATCTTCTTAAAATTATTTATACTAGAGGTGGATTCTAGGAAGCTGGCAGAGTAGGAAGAACCAGAAACCAGTCTGTGCACCTAGACAACAATTGCACTGGCAGAATCCATCTGATGGAACTATTTTGGAACTTTGGAGTCTATTAAAGAATTTTATCTTCCCAGAGAAGGCTTGGACAGTAAAATAAGGTAATTTTAGTCAATTTCAGCTCTCAAAATAGTGGCAGCTATCTGTCTCCCACCCCTTGCTCCAATGGCACGAAGCTATGCACATATTCCTGAAGCAGCTTACACAACAGCTTGAAGGGGACAGGGTGGGTCAATATAACCCTCATTTCCAAATCCTGGGGAACTGGTGCACTGATTGCTGCTTCTAAATACAGAGGTACAAACAAAGAAGTAGGAACTGTTACACCTACTCCCATTGCTGTACTCCAGTTAAAGTGACTTCCAGGTATTGTTCCCTCATTTAACTTTTGGGAGCTAGACAACAAAGAGTAGGACATTGTGAAGCAACTGCATATACAAAGGACATTAGGAAGTCACTCTGTATATCTAGAAGAAGGTGTAGGCTCAGAAAAGACCTTACAACAGCATAAAGTTTATGCCTCAGGCTGATAATCAGCACAGGGACAGACTACAACAATAAAATGAAATAAAAGGAACAAACAAATATAAATAAAAGCAAATACATAAAAAACAAACAAAAACCTATCAAGCCCCGTGGAATGAAAACACTCACATTTGAAGAATAATTACATTACTAGATCCAAATGTCCAGTTTTCAACAACAAAAATACAAGGCATACAAAGAAATAGAGAAAGTATGTGTCATACAAAGAATATGAGAAAGTATGTCTCATGCAAAGGAAAAATAAACCAACAAAATGTCACTGAAAGAGACCTGATGAGAGATCCAGATAAAAACTTTAAAATTACTTTCTTAAAGAAGCTCACAGAACTAAAGGAAGACATGGTGAAAGTTAAGAAAATTAGCTATGAGCAAAATGGAAAAAACAGTAAAGAGAAAGAAACCTCAAAAGAAAACAGAGAAATTCTAGAGATGAAAAGCATAATAACCGAAGGTATTCAAAGGCAGATTTAAGCAGGAAGAAGAAAGAACCAGCCAACCTGAAGATAGGACAATGAGAACTATCATAGCTGAGGAATAAAAAGAAAAAAAGATTGCAGAAAAGTAAACAAAGCCCCGGAGACCTGTAAGACACCATGAAGAGGACTAATATAGGCATTGTAATAGTCACAGAAGGAGAAAATAAGTTAAAAAGGGGAGAGAAAATAATTGGGGAAATAATGATCAATATATTCCCCAAATTAATTAAAGACATGAATATGGACATTTAAGAAGCTCAATGGTAGGGGCGCCTGGGTGGCGCAGTCGGTTGGGCGTCCGACTTCAGCCAGGTCACGATCTCGCGGTCCGTGAGTTCGAGCCCCGCGTCAGGCTCTGGGCTGATGGCTCAGAGCCTGGAGCCTGTTTCCGATCCTGTGTCTCCCTCTCTCTCTGCCCCTTCCCCGTTCATGCTCTGTCTCTCTCTGTCCCAAAGATAAATAAACGTTGAAAAAACTTCTCTTTAAAAAAAAAAAAAATAAAAAAAAAATAAGAAGCTCAATGGACTCCAAGTGGCATAAACTCAAAGAGAGCCATATCAAGATACATTAGAAACCAACTGTCAACAGTCAAAGCCAGAAAAATAGAAGACTAGGAGGACTCTAAGCTCACCTGGTCCTATGGATACACCTAGATAACACTCACATCAGTGTAAATAACCCAGAAAACAACCCAAAGCCTGGCAGAACAAACTCTACAACTAAATGTAGAGAAGAGACCACGCTGAAGAGGGTAGGAACTGTGGAGACATGGTGGGAAACTAAACAAACTTGCAGGACTGTCCACTGGAGGAAGGGGACCCTCAGGTACAGAGAGGGGAGAGAAACAGACTATCACACTGGAGAGCCTGTTCCAGGAAGGTGTGGTCCCATAATAGTTGACTTTCAAAACCAGACGAGCCAAATTACATGAGTTCTTACAACCAGTGGTACTTAAAGCCTAGAATTTTAAAAATCAGTGGGCTTGGTTCTGGGAGAGCCTAAAGGGAGATGGGAAACTGAGTCTCCGCCCTTAAAGAGACAGCAGAATAGCCCCATGAAGATACAGCATAGAAGCAGCAGTTTGAAAATCATCTGGGGCATGTGGTAGGGAGAGTTATTTAATAGTCTCAGAGCCTGTTCTAGAGGAACAGAAATTGTTGGGAGACTTCAACGGGAACAAAGAAGCTCTCAGGTACCATTTCTATCCTTTGCCTACCCTCCCCCATGCCCTGTTTAAACAAATAACCACCTGAGGGAACCAGCACTGTACCCACATTCACTACCTAACTTGCTAACACTGTGCCCTTTCCCCCAACTTCCTGGGCTTCAGGATCCACCCCCTGAGCCTGCCTTGCCTCAGTCCCTGTGCTGCGGTCCCCTCCCCCAGGAGACAGGTGCAAGTTGACAACACTGCATCTCCCAACTGCATGCTTTGTGGGGCCTCTGTCCTAGCTGCCGTGGGTCCCCTTTCATGGAAGACCACTGCATACCTTGTTAAAGTCATGCACACCATCCCCCCATGCTTTGTGGATTAGCCCTGGCCAGCTCTGATCCTATTAGAAGCTCATCCCCTTTTGCAGAGGACTAACTCCTCACTCCCCCCAGCACACTGTTGATCTGCCCCCTCCAGTATGCTCTTGGCAGGTAACCATTCAAGCTGAGACCACAAGTGTGGTAGTAGGCAGGCAGCCTTGACAGGGGCCAACACTAATCCAAAGGGACTCCTTCCCTGTGGAGAGGGAAAGATAACCACACATACCAGTCAAAATGTGGCCCGAGAACTGGGCTGGGGTAGACAGCTCTCTGATTGCATGCCCCACCCAACAATGAGAGCTTCTCAGGGGACAAGAAAGGAAAAGAAACCTGCAGTTAGGTGCTATTGTATCTTTGGCAAATGCTTGGTCTGACTCAATGCAAGCCCCAGGTGACCCATGACTGATTGACTAACACCAAAGACACAAACACTGCCCATAACAGGCAGAAAGGCCACTGCAGATGACTGGACTGAAGAAAAAACCACAACAACAGGATGCACACAACGCACAGAAGAGATACTCCTTCAGTACCAGTTTCTAGTAAACAGGGGTCACTGTACTACAGACCTCTCCTTCATAGGGCCACTGTTTTTATTTAAAAAAATTTTTTTTAATTTATTTATTTTGAGAGAGAGAACGAACAGGGGAAGGGAAAAGACAGAGGGAAAGAGAAAGAATCCCAACCAGGCTCCATATTGTCAGTGTGTTTGTAGGGCTGGAGCCCACGAACCACCAAATCATGACCTGAGCTGAAACCAAGAATTGGACATTCAACAGGATGAGCTACCCAAGCGCCCCAAGGCCACTACTTTCAAAAGCAGAAGATGTAGCTGACGTTCCTAACACACAGAAACAGACACAGAGAGTTAGAGAAAATGAGGAGACAGAATAATATGTCCCAAATGAAAGAATAGGATGAAACCACAGCAAGAGACTTAAGCAAAACATAGATAAATAATATGCCTGATAGAGAATTTAAAGTAATGATTATAAAGATACTCACTGGACTATGAGAATAGGTTTAGGGAGTTCAGCAACTTCATCAAGTGTACTAATTCACATTATAGGGATCCCAGAGGAAGACAGAGAAAACTGGAAAATTTATTTGAAGACATAATAGCTATAAACTTCCTGAATCTGGGGAAGGAAACAGATAGCAAAATCCAGGAGACATAGAGATCTGCGCCCCTCCCCCGAATCCCCAAGATGATCCATACCAAGACACACAGTAATTAAAATGGCAAAAAGAAGTTGTAAAGAGAAAATTTTAAAGGCATCAATACAAAGGAAGATGGTTACATAGAAAAGAAACCCCATAAGGCTATCAGTGAGCTTTTTAGCACAAACATAATAGGCCCGAAATAATGATACATTAAAGTTGCTGAAAGAAAAAAAAAAAAATCTGCAGTCAAGAATACTCTATCTAGCTAGGCTATCATTCAACATAGAATAAGAGATAAAGAGTTTACCAGACAAAAAGAAGTAATTCACAACCACTAAAGCAAACCAACAAGAAACATTAGAGGTGGCTCTGAGTGGAAACAAAAGACCATAATCAAGAGTAAGAAAACTGGGAAACACAAAAGCAGTAAAAATAAATATGTCTATGAAAACCAATCAAGGGACTCACCAAATAATAAGATGTAAAGTATGACACCATATACATAAAACATGGGTGGGGAGAGAGGAGTAAAGAATAGGTTCAAAAGTAAGTGGCCATCAACCCAATATAGACTGCCATATGCAGAAGATACATAGAAACCTAAAGGTAACCATAAAATCCATACTAATAGATATGCAAAAATTAAAGAGAAAGTAATTGAAGTATATCACTAAAGAATGCCAACTAACTGTGAAAGAAGAGAGTAAGGGAAGAAAGGAACAGAGAACTGCAAAACAGTCACAAAACAAGTAACAATTGACAATAAATACATATCTCTCAATAGTTACTTTGAATACAAATGAACTAAATGCTCTAATCAAAAGACATAGGGTGACAGAATGGATCAAAAAGCAAGACCCATCGGGGCCCCTGGGTGGCGCAGTCGGTTAAGTGTCCGACTTCAGCCAGGTCACGATCTCGCGGTCCGTGAGTTTGAGCCCCGCGTCAGGCTCTGGGCTGATGGCTCAGAGCCTGGAGCCTGTTTCCGATTCTGTGTCTCCCTCTCTCTCTGCCCCTCCCCCGTTCATGCTGTGTCTCTCTCTGTCCCAAAAATAAATAAACGTTGAAAAAAAAATTAAAAAAAAAAAAAAAAAAAAGCAAGACCCATCAATATGCTGCCTACAAAAGACTCATCTCAGACCTAAAGACACATGCATATTATAAGTGAATAGATGGAGGGGTTCCTGGGTGGCTCAGTCAGTTAAGCATCAGACTTCAGCTCAGGTCATGATCTCACAGTTCATGAGTTCAAGCCCCAGTCGGACTCTGTGCTGACAGCTCAGAGCCTGGAGCCTGCTTCAGATTCTGTGTCTCCCTCCCTCTCTCTGCCCCTCCCCTGCTCTCTCTCTCTCTCTCTTTCTCTCTCTCTCAAAGATAAATAATAAGCATTAAGAATATAAATAAATAAAAGTGAAGAGATAGAGAATGATTTATCATGCAAATGGATGTGAAAAGAAAGCTGGGGTAGCAATACTTATATTGGACAAAACAGACTGTAAAGTACAGACTGTAATAAGAGACAAAAAAAGACACTATATAAGATTAAGAAGACAACCCAATAAGAAGACATTAACAATTTTAAATATTTATGCACCCAGCACACAAATATACATAATAATTAATAAACATAAAGGAACTAATACATAATAATCCAATAGTAATGGAATTTAGTAGCCCATGGACAGACCATCTAAACAGAAAATCAACAAGAAACAGCAGCTTTGAATGACACATTGATCCAGATGTACCTAACAAATATATTCAGAACATCCCATCCTGAAACAGCAGAATACACATTATTTTCAAGTGCACAAGAACATTGTTCAGAATAGATTAGACATTAGACCATAAAACAAGTTCAACAAACTAAAAAAGATAAAAGTTATACCATACATCTGTTCTGACCATAATGCTATGAAACTAGAAATCACCCATAACAAAAAATATGGAAATAGCACAAATACATGGAGGCTAAATAACATGCTACTAAACAATTAATAGGTTAACTACGAAATCAAAGAAATATAAAATACATGGGAACAAATGAAAATGAAAACACAACAGTCCAAAACCTTTGGGGTATAGCAAAAGCTGTTCCAAGAGGGAAGGTTATAGCATTATAGGCTTACCTGAGGAACAGAAACAAAACAAAACAAAAATTCAAATAAAGAAAAACTAATTTTACACCTAAAGGAGACAGAAAAGGAACAAATAATACCTAAATCCAGTAGAAGGAATGAAATGTTAAAGATTAAATCAAAACTAAATGGTATAGATTCTTAAAACACAAATGAACAAACAAAACAATGGAACAGATCAATGAAGCCAAGAGTTGGTTCTTTGAAAAGATCAAAATTAATAAACCTTTAACCAACTCATCAAAAAAAAAAGAGAGAGAAAAAACATGAGAGAGGACTCATGTAAAATCAGAAATGAAAGAAGAGAATAAAAACCAACACCACAGATAAAGGATTATAAACAATATTATGAAAAATTATATGCCAATGTATTGGACAACTCAGAAGAAATGGATAAATTCCCAGAAAGATATAACCTACCAAAACTGGAGCAGAAAGAAACAGAAATTTTGAACTGACTTAATACCAACAATGAAATTGAATGAATAATCAAAAATCTCCCAAAAAACAAAAGTACAGGACCAGACAGCTTGATGGGTGAATTCTACCAAACTATTAAAGAAGAGTTAATACCCATTCTTTTCAATGTTTTCCAAAATAGAAGAGGAATAAAAAGTTCCAAATCCATTCTATGGGGCCAGCATTACCCTGATACCAAAACCAAAGATAACACCAAACAATAGAACTATAGCTCAGTATTTCTGATGAACATAGATGCAAAACTCCTCAACAAAATACCAGCACACTGAATTCAACAATACATTAGAAAAACATTCACCACGATAAAGGGAGATTTCTCTTGGGATGCAAGTGTGATTCAATATTCACAAATCCATATGATACATCACATCAATAAGGGAGAGCATAAAGACTATATAATCATTTCAATAGATGCATCAAAAGCATTTGACAAAGTACAATATACATTCATGAAGAAAACCTTTAACAAAGTAGTTTTAGATAGACCATACCTCAACATAATAGAGAGTTTATATGGAAAACTCACAGGTAAAATCATCCTCAATGAGGGAAAACTGAGTTTTCCTGTAGGTCAGGAAAGAAGGAAGAAAGAAGTAAAATTTTCATTATTTGCAGATGACATGATGCTCTGCATAAAATACTTGAAAGGCTACCAAAAACTCCTAGAACTATTAAATGATTTCAGTAAAGTTGCAGAAAATGAAATCAATGTACAGAAATCTGTTGCATTTTTATACATTAATAATGAAGCAACAGAAAGAGAAATTAAGGCATGATCCCATTTACAATTACAACAGAAATAATAAAATACCTAGCCAAAGAGGTGAAAGAACGATACTCTGAAAATTATAAAACACTGATGAAAAAAATTGAAGCTGACACAAAGAAGTGGAAAGGCATTCCATGCTCATGGATTGGAAGACTAAATATTGTTAAAATGTCCTTACCACCCAAGGAAATCTACAGATTTAAAGCAATTAATATCAAAATAGCAACAGATTTTTTTTACAAAACTTGAGGAAACAATCCTAAAATTTGTATGGGACCACAAAAGACCCTGAACAGCCAAAGAAATCTTGAAAAGAAAAAAAAGTGGAGAAACCCTATTTCCAGACTTCAAGCTATACTACAAAACTGTTGTATTCAAATCAGTATGGTACTGGCACAAAAATGGACACATAGATCAGTAGAACAGAACAGAAAACTCAAATAAACCCACAGTGATATGGTCAATTAATCTTTGACTAAGGAGAATGAATATACAATGAGAAAAAGACAGTCTCTTCAACAAATGGTGTTTGGAAAACTGGACAGCTACGTGCAAAAGAAAGAAACTATACAACTTTAATACAACATACACAAAAATAAACTCAAAATGTATTAGGAACATAAACATGAATCATGAAACCATAAAAATCCTAGAAGAGAACACAGGCAGTAATTTCCCTAACATCTTTCTAATATGTTTCCTAAGGCAAGGGAAAGAAACAAACAAACAAAAACAATTTGGACTACATCAAAATACAAACTTCTGCACAGGAAAGAAAACAACTTACAAAACTAAAAGACAACCTATGGAATGGGCGAAAATATTTGCAAATGACATGTCTGATGAAGTATTAGTATCCAAAATATACAAAGAACTTACACAACTCAACTCAAATAATCCAATTAAAAAATGGGCAGAAGACATGAACAGACATATCTCCAAGGAGGACATACAGATGACCCACAGACACATGAAAAGAAGCTCAACATCACTAATCATCAGGGAAATGCAGATCAAAAACACAATAATATATCACTTCATACCTATCAGAATTGCTGAAATAAAAAACTCAAGAAACAACAAGTGCTGGCAAGGATGTGGAGAAAAAGGAACCCTCATGCTCTCTTAGTGGTAACACAAACTGGTGCAGCTACTGTGGAAGACAGTTTGGAGTTTCTTGAAAAAATTAAAAACAGAATTACCCTATGATCCATTAACTGCACTACTGGATATTTAACCAAAGAATACAAAAACACTAATTTGAAAGTATATGTGTACCTCTATATTTATTGCAGCATTATTTACATTGGCCAAATTACAGAAGCCGCTAAGTGTCCATCGGTAGATGAATGGGTAAAGATCTGGCATACGTGTGATGTATGTGTGTGTGTGTGTGTGTGTGCGCACACACACATTTATATACATATATATGTATTATATATATTATATATATTATATATATTATATATATAAAGGAATATTATTTATATATATAATATATATAATACATATAATATATATAAAGGAATATATATATAAAGGAATATTATTCAACCATAAAAAGAATGAAATCTTACAATTTGCCACAACATGGATGGATCTAGAGAGTATAATGCTAAGCTAAATAAGCCAGAGAAAGAAAAATATCCTATGAGTTCACATATACATGGAATTTAAGAAACAAATGAACAACAACAACAAAAAAGACAAATTAAAAAAAAAAAAAACCTCAAGTATATAGAACAATTGATAATTACCAGAGAGGAGGGGGGTAGGGGGATGGGTGAAACAGGTAAAAGGATTAAAGGTACTTTTATCCTAATGAGCACTGTGTAATATAACATTGTGTGTTAATTACACTGGAATTAAAATTAAATATATATATATATATATATATATATATATATATACACACACACACACACACACACATATATATATATACACACACATATATATATATACACACACATATATATGTACACACACACACACATGCGCGCGCGCACACACACACACACACACACACACACACAACCAAACCAAAACAAGCAAACAACAACAAAAATCAAGCCAAAGGGTAAATTTTTAAAGCAGCATGAGAAAAGTGAGTTGTCACATATAAAGACTTCTCAATAAACTTTTCAGGAAATTTCTCATCAGATACTTTGGAGGCCGGAAGGTAGTGGACTGATATATACAGAGTGTTTTTTTGTTTTTTGTTTTTTTTTGTTTTTTAATGTGAACTAAGAAATCTAATGTGGCAATAAGGAACTTGAAAAGAAGAGGGGAAATTGTATCTTCTCAGATAAGCAGTAACATAGGGAGTTTGTTACTAGACCTGCCTTATGAACAATGCTAAAGGGAGTTCTGCAGGTTAAAATGAAAGAGCACTAGACAGTAATTCAAAGCTGTGTAAAGAAAGAGAGATTTAAAATATATACATGGACAATTTAAAATCCATTACTATTGTAACAGCGGTAACTAACTCCAGTTTTGTTTTTTTAAATAGTTTCAGAAACTAACGCCTTAAAAAGTATTAGTTCATGTTGGCACAAATGTATAAAATGCAATACGGTGACATCAAAAACTGAAAGGACTGGGAACAGAACTGAGAGAAGCAGTTTTTGTATGTTATTAAAGTTAAGTGGGTATAAATTCAAATTACAGTTTTATAACTTTAGGATGATGTTAAACGTAATCCCCATTGTAACCACAAAGAAAATAGCTAAATTATATACACAAAAAGAAAAAAAAAACTTAAACATTTCACTACAAAATAACAACAAAACACAAAAGAAGACAGTCATGGAGGAAATGAAGGACACAAAACTGTAAAGCATATAGAAAACAACAAAATGACAGATGTAAATCCTTCTTTCTCAATATTTACTTTAAATAAAAATGAATTAAATTCCAATACAAAGGTAGAAATTAGCAGAGTCAATTTAAAAAAATCTGACTATATGCTGTGTACAAGAGACTCTAAATCTCATTTTAGATTCGCCAGCAAAAAAAAAAAAAAAAAAAAAAGGTTGAAAGTGAAAGGATGGAAAAAAAATATTCAATGCAAATAGTAACCAAAAGAGCACAGGGGTAACTAATATCAGAAAAAATAGACTTTAATTTTTAAAAAAAGGTTACGAAAAACAAAGGATGTATGTTAATAAATGGTTCATGCAACAATACTATATAATAATCATAAATATTTACATACCTAATAAAACACCATCAACATATATGAAGCGAAAAGGGAGAGAATTAAAGGTAGAAATAGACATTTCGACAAAACGAGTTAGAGACTTTAGTACCCCATTCTCAATATGCATAGAACAACAAGATAGAAGATAAGAAAATATAGGACTTAAACAATACAATAAACCAACTAGATCTAACAGATATAAACAGAAGAGTTCTCACAGCAGCAGAATACATTACCAAGTGCACAAGGGACATTTCTTAGGATAGACCATATGTTAGCCCTGATTTAAGTCTTAATAGATTTTAAAAGCCAGATAGCATACAAAATATCTTCTTTAACCACAACAGGATGAAGAAATCAATAGCACAAGGAAAACTGGAAAATTCACACATCTGTGGAAATTAAACAATACACTCTTGAGTAACAAATGAATCAAAAAAAGAGAATTAGAAAATACTTAGAGACAAATAAAAATAAAAACCCAATATACCAAAACTTATAGGACACAGAGAAAGCAGTGAGGAGAAAATTAGTAACTGTAAATGCTTTCATTAAAGCACTTATAAAAGATTTAAAGTCAACAACCTAACTGTATAACCTAAGAAAGTGGAAGGAGAACAACCTAAATCCAAAGGTAGCAAAAAAAAGGAAATAAAGATTAGAGCAGAGGTAAATGAAATAAAGAATATAAAAATAGAAAAAAAATCACAAAACCTAAACAACTCTTTAAAAAGATCAACAAAATCAGGGTTCCTGGGTAACTCAGTCAGTTAAGTGTCCGACTTCGGCTCAGGTCATGATCTCAGGGTTGGTGGGTTCGAGCCCCACGATGGACACTGCTGACAGCTTAGAGCCTGGAGCCTGCTTCGAATTCTGTCTCCCTCTCTCTCTACTCCTCCCCTGCTTGTACTCTGTCTCTCTCAAAAATAAGTAAACATTAAAAAAATTAATACAAAAATAAATAAAAAGATCAACAAAATTGATAAATCTTTAGCTGAATGGAGTAACTTTGGGAGATGATAATAATCAATGCCGATTTCTGTATATTAAGTATTGTCACTGCATAGGGTCATAATATAGTCAGTAGTTTTAATCTTCCTTCTTTTTTCTTGAGAGAAGATAATAAAGATAGGCAAAAACAAAGGTGTACTTCTGAGCCATTTAAAGCTAATATAACTTTTGGAGCAAAATAGCTTATGTGCAATTCTGAAAAATATAAATAATGTTAAAATCAATACTCTGCCACATATTAAAAGTTTGAAATGAAATCTCAGTTTGTTATAAATTTGCTCTGTAGATTTTTTAAATTCAGAATATTGTTTGACAACACATATTTTTGAATCAAAATACTATAAAAACTAGCCTTACTATATCATGACCTTATGCAGTGACAATCCTTAATATACACAAATCAGCATTGATTATTATCACCTCCCAAAGTTTAAGTGAAATCTTAAATAGATGTAGCTACTAAGTAGAAGAATTGGATTTATTTTGTTTGTTTGTTATTAATGTTTGTTTATTTTTGAGAGAGAGAGAGAGAGAGAAAGAACGTGAGCAGGTGAGGGTCAAAGAGAGGAAGACACAGAATCTGAAGCAGGCTCCGGGCTCTTAGCTGTCCGCACAGAGCCGACGCAGGGTTCGAACCCACAAACCATGAGATCATGACCTGAGCGAATTTAGGTGCTTAACCGACTGAGCCACCCAGGTGCCCTGAAGAATGGATTTAAAGCCCTAACTTCAAGACTTAATGTTATAATCTAAATCATTATTTTCACTTGTCTATATCTACCTTTGGAAATGTATATGATTGCAATAATTTAGTAAGTCTATTATGCATTACTTTTTTCTTGAGGTACAATTGACATGTAACATTATATTAATTTCAGATATTCAACATGATTCCATATTTGTATAAGCTGCAAGATCATGACTACAATGTCTCATTGTCATCCATCACCATACATCAAGGTTTTTTCTTATGATGAGAACCTTTAAGATTTACTCTTAAGCAACTTTCAAATATGCAATAAACTATTATTAACTAGTCACCATGCTGTACCTTACAACCATATGACTTCTTTATAACTAGAAGTTTGTATCATTTGACTTCCTTCACATATTTCGTTTACCTCTGAACCCCCTCCCCTCTGGTAACCACTAATCTCTTTGTATCTATGAGCTTGTTTTTGTGTGTGTTCAGTCTAGTTTTTTTAAGATTCCACTTATAAGTGAAATCACATGGTATACACGGATGCAACAACCTTGAGGACGCTATGCTATAGAAAAAAACACAAATGTCCATTACATATTTTAAAATGTCAAAGAGGGCACCATTCAAATATTTCAGTGGTACTCCATTTATGAAAAACAAAACACTTTTCTAATTCCAGTCTTACAACTTTTTGAGAGGAGAATCATTATCCTCATTTTATAGATAAGAAAGAGAAAGGTGAAGTACACAACTCAAATATAACTGCTAAAAATTGACAGAGCAAGGACTGGAATTTTGGTATTCTGAACTAGGAATTTGCAGGTTCTCTTAGCAATTAACAAACTTGGAAGAGACTTGATGAAACCTATGTAGTTAAGGTTCCTAGATTTAAGGCAAGGTTGCCATCACATTGAAAACCCTTTGTAGGAAGATTCACTCCCAGTCATTTATGTGAAGTATATATTACCAAACCATTTTATCTATCAATCACCATCTATTTACTAATTCACTGATTATTTGTTAGTGACTTATTCTAAAGTCTAAGCTCTTAGACACAGAAATAACATGTTTTGGTATTTAATCTCTTAAATATAACAGGGTGTTTCAGTAACAGTGGCACAAATAATAACTTACAAGATTTTGTCTATTTAGTAATTCTGACCGTTGCTTACAAAAAAAAATGAAATGTGTTTTACAATGTCAATGTCTACTGTGCAACTTTTTTTTCTCCTCACAGGAAAATGGCAGAACCAAATTCTTCTTTCTATAGACATTTAATTCCAGAATTTCTCTTCAATTGGGTCCATTTTACTTTTATTCTTTACCAATATCAGAGCAAGCTGTGTTACCAAGTGCTATGGTAGCTGCTTCTAATGCGTTATTTAGAGAATTGAAATCAAGAATGGAGGGACAGCTCAGTCCTTGTAGAATGTTCCCTAAACATATCTTCATGTTTCTTACTCTTGAAAGACAGGCCTGGGCTTTCACAACCCTTGTCACACTGTATTTTTTATTCTTAGCTATCCTGGTTAAGAATGTATGTTCTGCAGTCGCAGAGATGTGAGTTTGAATATGCTTATACCACTGAACTGTATGGTCTTCCCGTATATTCACATGTCTAAGCCTTATACTGCGTATTTCCCATATATGTTTATTCACATATATTCACATGTCCTAAGCCTTACACTGCCTATTTCCCAAGTGGGGTCAATGCAAACTATGCCATGCACTTACTGGTACTATACTGAGTGCTCAGTAAGTGTTAACATTATTTTTTGAAAAGTTTATTTTATAAAATGTTTATACTCATATGCAACAATCACAGTCCTATACTGGAGTGATAGCTGAGCAGTAATATCTAGTAAGGCAATACAAAACATGGTGGTATTTTCATTCAATTTGTTACAAAATACAAATACCTGAAGAGGATTTAGAATATTCTGTGGCCAATGAGTATTTATTTTTTAATATAATGCTACCACAAAGGCAAGATGATGTATTAGGATTTAGAGATTGCACTAGAACATACAACTGCTAGGAGGTTACTTTGAAAATATTAGAGACACCATCAAAATGAAAGAAATATAAAAAATAGGGGCCCCTGGGTGGCTCAGTTGGTTAAGCTTCTGACTTCAGCTCAGGTCATGATCTCGCAGTTTATGGATTTGAGCCCCATGTCTGGCTCTATGCTGACAGCTAGAGGCTGGAGCCTGCTTCAAATTCTGTGTATCTCTGTCCCTGCCCCTCCCTAGCTTTTGTGCACGTGCGCACACTCTCAAAAAAATAAACACTTAAAAAAAGAAATATAAAAAATAAATACCCATGAATCCTAGTTTTGCCTATAAAAAGAACACTGAAAAAAATTTGGCGAACTGTTAACCAAGTATATAACTTTATAAGTAATGCTTAAATTCTTCAGGTTTGTGAAATAAGATTAAACACAATTTCAAGAATCTCTTACATCTTTCTAGTAGTTCATCTTTCTAGTAGTGGGTCCTTTACACATTCTAGAACACAGTGGATGTTCACAAACATTTGTTGAATGAACTTTATATTGATAAGAGCAATGAAAATTAACATTTAGAATTCCTAAAATATTACAGGGAATATGGTTTTGGTTAATAATTTAGTAGGATACACGTTTCCTTTTAGCAGTCAGCTCGAACTCTATATACAAATAGTGTTTGTCTATGCTGAAGCTGCCATCTGTCCAGAAAGCTATAAAACCCAAATCCTTACTACTATGGTCATAAATGATTCAGGGTAACTTCTTTTTCTAAGAAGAAAAAAAAGTACTTTTAAATGTATTTGGAAAAGTTAGGTCCACAGGAATATGATGATAAATTTGCCTTTTTTATGAGTACCTTAGGGAGGTAAGAAAGGTTTTTGTTTTTAAGAATTTTTTTTTTATCTTAAGGGAAAGCTAAAAACAAAACAAAACAAAACAAAACTGAATTTACTTAGAACTTCTGGGTTGGAGTCCATACTTGTTACTAATTTTAAAATGATCATTAACCTCTCTCATTTAATTTCCTTCATCTACAGACTGGATGAGAGTACCTACTCTGACTACTTCACAGGACTATTTTAAAGAAATAAATGAGAACAAAATATGGGAGTGTATTATAAATTTTTACATAATTTTAAAGTGGAACATATTTGTAATTGTTATAATTGTGACCAGGTTTTACTTTGGGGTTTCAGTGGAAATGGCAAAATGTTTTCTTCTTTCTGCTGAGTAATAAATGTGGCCTTTGTTCTCTGGGATCCCCTATAAAATATCTATAGATCATACATATACTTATGATTATGACATTGAATTTATATTTATTCCCTCTACATTGCATATACTTTGAGATCACGAACATATTTTATTTCTGTGTCTCTCACAATATGATGGACAATTTTACACAAGTTGATTTATAAATATGTGTTCAATGTTTTTTTTGGTAAAACTTGTGTAAACAAACCAAAACTGTACCAAAGAGAAGACGTTTTAATTTTCTTTACAACATTTGAAAGAGCCAGGTAAAGAGTACTGTGTATGAACGTGTTATAGCATTGTTTATTGAGTAGAATTTCCACCATGAAGAAATGAAAAAGATATGACTGAGAGGCAAACAGAGAGTGGAGAGGTTCAGCATTTCTGCCTTATGGTGAGTGGTGGAATCAACACAATTCTTTTTCGGAATCGCCCAAACAAAGAAGAATTGTGAAAATAAGTGGTTTTGGAAATCTGGCCCTACGAAATATTTAATGTTTCATTGTTAATATGAAAAATAAATAAATAAATATTTTTGAAAATATTTGGCTCTTAATTATTGACCATTAATTTTTTTTGAATTAACACAGGATATTAAGCCCATTAGCAATTACTGCTTGATGAAACTATCAAGTTTGAATATAGTAATGGTAAATAGTTCCAATTGTTATTTCCAAATCAATATTTGTTTTACTTACTTAAAGGACTTTAAGTACCACTTTTTTTAACATCATAATGAACGCCACTAATATTTTATATAATTTTACTCTATATCTGTTTACATATGACTAAACATATGCACCAAAACATGTAGATAACAATACTTAATGAAATTTGTTCTTATTTCTATGATTGATTTAGTTACTGTAACTTTCAATCTCTAAACAAGTGATCTTAAAAACAGAAGTCTATAGGGTGCCTGGTGGCTCAGGTGGCTCAGTCAGTTAAGCATTCGACTGGATTTCAGCTCAGGTCATGATCTCATGGTTCGGTTGGAGTTCAAGTCCCACATCAGGTTCTGCACTGTCAGCACAGAGCCTGCTTCAGATCCTCTGTATCCCCCTCTCTCTACCCCTTCCCTGCTCACATGCATGTGAGCTCTCTCTCTCTCTCTCAAAAATAAACGTTAAAAGAGCAGCAGTCTATGGAATAATAATTCAAGTTACTCGAAGTCTGATTTTGACTTCACCACTCACCTGCAATACACAGAAGGAATATTAAGTTTTTAGGTCTTTATTGTATTCATTTGAAATGTGATAATAACGGCAAAAGGTAGCTTTCAGTAACAAAGCCAGAAATCTACCTTACGTCCGTATTTTGGTGTGGGAGATGTTCCTGATAGCCCTTACCATGAACAGAGTGTGGATGCCTCTGCCATTGGGAGTCATCTATTCTCTTCAACTTTGAATGAATGAATGGATGGATGAATGTTAAGCTGAACAGATAGTCTCTTTGCATGATTTGAAAATGTGATAAGTCATATTTTAGATAACCTATATTCATTTTGGTTACTGTAAATTCCACCAGCCTTCTGAAAGATTTTCAGATCAAATTCTTTTTTCTTAAATGTTTTTATTTATTTTTGAAGGAAAGAGAGTGACAGAGCATGAGTGGGGGAGAGGTAGAGAGAGAGGGAGACACAGAATCCAAAGCAGGCTCCAGGCTCTGAACTGTCAGCACAGAGCCCGATGCAGAGCTCGAACCCACAAAGTGTGAGATCATGAACTGAGCCCAAGTCAGACGCTCAACCGACTGAGCCACCCAGGAGCCTCTCAAATCAAATTCTTAAAATGGGGGCACTACCCACTCACTGCCCGATCCTGCCCCTTCATTCCGCTTCTGCTAGTTTCATACTGCCCATTGTATTGTACCCTGGCACAGTGTGCCTCAATCTACCTAATTGCAGCGCTGTGAAGATTTAAGTGGACATAATTTCATAACCTTTCCAGCAGCAGAAAGCATCATTTTTTATGGAGGGCTGAATAAGCAATTTGCACTTCACAAATGAAGTGCAAAGCAAATTTTGACTGCTCACAAATCTGTGTGCTAGAGAAAGCAATGCTCTGGGGGTGCTGAAATTTCTGGGTGGAAGTTTCTGAATTATTCAATCATGCTTTTTAAGTCCAAGGTATGTTTTCCAGATACGTGTTGAAATTTGACTACTAAATTCAGTATCATATGAGCTCACTCTTGTCTTGAATCTTATTAGGACTTCCCGTCAGTTCTTATAGTACTGTTGCATCTCTGAGGCTATGGATGATAGTGATGTTGCTATGTACTGGATTATTAAATCTTGACTGCATTTCTAATATGGTGATCTTTCCAGTAAGAAAACTAAGACAAATATATTCAGAGGCACAGATAGGTAGGAATCTGGTTCCTCATTTTCTGGCATGTTAATATAGACGATGTGATCTAGGGTGGACACGGCCGTATAATCAGCATGGGAAAATCTTACCGCTCGTTCTGATCACATTGAAACACATTTAAGTCTTCATCCACCACTAAAATATGATTCTGATATCCAGCTTACCAAGTTTATCATCTACGAGATTTCCTTATACTAAGAAGCCTATAATTTCAAAACTCATCTCGGCATTTCCAAGTAAAAATACCTCATGTCGCTTTCTAGCATTAAACACTTGTTGTCAAACTTGTCACTCAAAATAAAGGTGTAAGTAGATGAAAAAGTGTAAATTTATTGGCATCCTTAAGCTTAGTAATCATAAAAGTGACTTTGTTATTTCTGTGTGGGAAGTTTGCCTATGTATTCGAGATTTTTAAAATCATGTTATTTCTGCTAACAGCTTAATTAGCCTACCCTGAGACACACAAGGGACTCAAACGCCAGTTTACTTAAAAAGGACAAACTGTTATTGGTGAATATGTATTAAGTTCTTACATAATTACCACTGAAGTATCCTTTATTAGAAACATGCTTCCCATGACCTAAGTTCTCTAGCCGAACTATCAAGCAGAAGGCCATGACCTTTGATGCCAAGGATGCACGTGGACAAGACCAAAAGTAACCCTTTGATGCTTGTTCTTTATAAAAATCAGTGACCTCAGAAAAGAAATCAACAATGTCCACGAGATATATATTTCCTCTAACTGTATGAGGAAAAGACAGAGCCTATCTCTAACTTAATTGGTGTATGACACTCCCCTCAAGTGCATCTGTTACAGATCTATGAGAAATCAGTACAAGGCACATTCCAGAAAAAAAACAAAACAAAACAAAACAATTCAAACAAACCTTCGAATTAAATTCCTGCCTTTTCCTTTATTTATCCTGGTGAGTTTGGTTGAGCAACTCTAAGAAAATCTGTAGAGCCTCCTTATTTATTTTGCTTCAAGCTAGAGCTTGTATTCAATCTGCTACTGACAACCGTTCTGGGATCCTTCCATCCTTTGTTCTCTAAAGACAAAGATGCTTCCTCAGGAAAAGGCTATGTTAGTCCACAATTATAGAGGAAGAAAGACATGAAAAGAAAATCTGGCCACATTTCTGGCCTCCAAGTAGTATCATCTTGATTTGTCTATTTTCCTCTTTTCAAATCTTGTAATGCCCTGGGATAAGTACATGGAAAACAGTACCAGCGCTTTTTTTGTCAAGACTCTCTATGCTTTTTCTTCCTTCGGTCTTCTCTATTTCCTACTTGTTTTTACCTCAATTGCCTTTGTCTACTGGCATGATTTATTCTATGGTAACTTGAAGTCTTTTTTTCTGAGGCGGCTGAGGTGATGAAATAAGATGAGTGACTTCATGACCACCATAACAACATGCAAGGAGGGATTCGAAATGATGGAAAGAAAAGATACAGAAAGCTTCCTCGCTCAAAAGTTCCAAAAGGCGGCAAGGCAGTCAGGATGCTCAGCAAACAGAACGTTCTCCAACCACGTGGAGGTGTAAGCTTCTTACCTTCCCCAAATGGGGATTATTAGTCTCAGGGAATAAAGGTCAAATCAGACCTCAGCAAACTTTATTGCCACTTTCTAAACTGAAGCAGTTTGGCCTGTAGGCTAGGGACAGTCTCACCTAAGCCAGAGGTATCATCATTCTTAGATTTACACCATGCCCATTAGAACGAAAAAGCAGGGTAAAGGACTGTACACTCTCAGGCCTGAGCATTTCTCATGCTGAGCGTACTTCAGCATCTCTGGCTAGTTCCTGTCGTTTCCTGAACTTATGGCTGCAGAAACAGAGCAAAGGTTGGTTTCTCAGCTGTTCTGGGTGCCATCCTAATAGATTCTTAGACTAACCGTAAGGTTTTTGTTAGATTTGCTCTTCATTTTAACATACCCTGTTTTCATTATTATCTTTTGGCATTCCTTTACAAATTTATATATGAGAAAATACATATTATATGAGTTTCATTTTAACTAAAATGTTAAAGGACCTTAGATATCGTCTAGAATACCATGGCACATATCACATGAAATAATGAACATAATGCATGACCACAATATACTTAACTATTATGTAAATATTATATAAATATAATTTATACTCCTATAACTTCTCATATAAATAAATAATATATATTTGTATAATTAAGTTGAGAAGTATTCTGTGCTTACATCTTACTTTTAGTAATTGGTTGAACTGGACTGTTGATAGACTACAATCCGTATCTACTGAGGGACACAGTCCAGTGGTCTTCCCCCGACCACCCTGTCTCCTCAAACAGATCCAAGTTCTCTGATAAATCTTTTATGCTTAGTGATATACTAGCATCATCATGAAACCACTGTGATTTTTATCCATCATGTTTAAATGGTGTTTTTTAAATGAATATAAGATTAATTTTTTGTTTTTATTGTAGAATTCTATGAATGTTAAATTCTGCGTATATTTGTCTAACTTCCACTACAATCTGGATAAAAATAATAACTCCATCACCACAAAAACTTCCCTATTATTGCCCCTCCCAGTCAGGTCCTCACCTTGGCAAAGTCTAATCTGTTCATTAAAATGGTTTGTCTTTTTGAGGCTTTCAGGTAACTGGAACTATGTAAATTTTTGGATTTCTTTAAATTCACATAATACCCTTGAGATTCATCTGAGTTTGCTCCTTTTTATTGCTGAGTAACATTAAGTTGTGCAGACGAATCACAGTGTGTTTATACGTTCGCCAGTTGAAAGAAGTTTAACTTTGCAGATAATGTCAAACTCTGTTTTCTAGACTACACAGTTCGTACTTCCTGCATTAACCCATGAAGCGTTACTGTCACTTGCTAGCATTTGGTACCCTTTGAATCATTTGGAGTGGTATGACACCATAGTTTTCATTTGCATTTCCGTAATTAATAATGACCATCTTTTTATGCGCTCATTTGTCAACCATAAATCCCCTTTGGTAAAGTTTCTAGGTCATTGGTCCTTTTTAAACTTGAGTTGTTTGGCTTTTTTTAGTGTTAACTTTTGAAAGTTGTCTATTCAGACAACTAGATAAAAGTCCATTATCAGATATGTGATTTGCAAATATTTTCTCCCAGCCCATTGAGTTGCTTTTGAACAGTCACCGAAAATCAATTGTGTCTATTTCGGGAGACTTTACTCTGTTCCATTGATCTATGTGTCTCTCTCTCCACCAATACTGTACTGTCTTGATTACTGCAGCCTCACAGTTAAGTCTTAAAATCAGGTAGTGTAATCCCTGTATCTTTATTCTTTTCTAAAATTGTTTTGGCTGTTCTAGTTCATTTGCCTTTCTGTATAAATATTAAAACCATCTTGTTTATAACTACAAAAGTTCCTGCTAAGATTTTGTGTGGAAGTGTGTTAAATATATAGATCGATGTGGTGAAAATTGTTAATTATACTATATTGGGTCTCCCAGTCCTTAAACACAACCTGAGTTCTTTGGTATATTTCATCAGCTTAGTAAATTTATACCAGCTTTGGTAAGTTTATATCGAAGTATTTTTTTATTTGTTTAGGGAAGCTGTTATTAAGGGTGTTATGTAAAAAGTTGTTTCTAATTATTCTTAGTGTGTTAAAATACTATATATATATATATATATATATATATATATATATATATATATATATATATATACCTGTATGTGTCAACCTTGTATCTTACGGCTTTGCAAACTTATTAATTATAGGAGATATCTTTATAGTAGATTCCCTGGTGTTTTCTACATGGAGAATCATGTATATGAAGAAAGGTACATTTTAATTTCTTCCTTTTTCATCTGGATACTTTTTTTGGTGTTTTTATAATATACTGGCAAGGCTTTCTAAGACATTGTTGGATAGGAGTGGTAAAAGTTACAATTCTTGCCTTGTTCCTACTTTTAGGTGGAAGGCATTCTCTCTTTGCCATATTCTTCAACTTTATCAGTTTGAGGAAATTCCCTTTAATTATTTGCTTTCTGAGAGGTTTTTTTTTTTAATGAATGGATAGGTAAGTTTTTGCAAATACTTTCTATTTGTTAATGAATATAATCATGTTCATTTCTTCTCTAGACTATATGGTGGACTGTTAACATATTAATCAATTTTTGAATACTGAACAAGACTTCCATATGTATGTCATTAGGTTGTAGTATATTTTTCTTTTTATATTTTGTTGGATTCAGTATAGAAGTACTTTTTTGAGGATTTTTAATTTAGTTTCATGAATAACATTCATCTGTCATTATCTTTTCTTGGGGAATCTTTCACTGATTTTGCTCTCCAAGTGGTACTGGTTTCATTCCAAAGTTGTTGAATATATGTAGAGTCCTTTCAATATTTTGGGGGTCCATAGGAATAGCCTTTCTTAATTCTGACTTTGGTAATTCATGCCTTTTCTTTTCCTGTCAGTCTCACTAACGTTTGGTCAATTTTATTGATCTTTTAAAAGAACTAGCTTTTGATTATATTGATTTTCTCTATGGTTTTTCTGTTTACAATTTCATTTACTTTTGTTTTCTTCATTATTCCTTCCATCTGCTTGGTTTATAGATTGTTAAGATGAAAGTTTAGGCTATTGATTTGAAACCTTTGTGCTTTTGTATGAGCATTTAATATAATAAAAGCACTTAAACTACAAATATTTCATTAGTTTCATCCCACATATATCTGTATATTCTTTTTTATTTGGTTAAAATTTTTTTCTAATTTATCTTCAAATTTTATCTTTGTACTATAATTTAAGAGTGTTAGATTTACTTTCCAAATGCCTTGCATTTTTTCTATTATATTTCTGTTATTAATTTCTAGCTTAATGCCATTTTTCTGTGTATGATTTAAACTATCTAAATAAAATTTGTCTCATTACCCACAATATAGTCTACCTTAGTAAATATTCCATATACATGTGAAAAAATTGTGTATTCTTATGTTTCAGGGTGGTATTCTATACATGTCATTTAGATCCAGTGGGATATTTTAATTCAGTTGTACATACTTTCTGAATTTCTGAATCTATCTCTATTAGTAATAGAGAAGAGTTGAAATCTTCAGCTGTAAATGTGGATTGTTTAGTTCCTTGAGGTTCCTTGTTAGGTTTTTTCCCCTGTATTTTAAAGCTCTTATGTATAATTTCCATCTTCTTACAAGTAATAATTACATTAGAATAAGTTTTTTTATACACAGAACCTCGTTTGGTCATGATTTTTCTTTTAATCTGTTTTGACAATCTCTGATATTATTGGTCTTTTCAAATCATTTACATTTTATATGGATATACTTGGTTGTAGGTCTAAGCTTTTATTATTTTTTATAACTTCTGTTTTTCAGTTTTCTTTCTCGTTTTGTACCTTCTTTTTCTTTGTGTATCCGTTTTTAGTTTGACCATGTCTTATATCTCTATATATTTTTTGTGTATCTTTTCTTTTTTTCAGGTGGGGGGATCGCTAGGTTTTGCAGTTTGCAGTTAGCTTTTTACAATCCATTTCAAATTAATATTTACTACCTCAGGTGGAAATAGAAACTTGGCACTGTATCAGTCTTTTACCTGCCTTATTTTGTTATGGTTCTCTTAGGTTTTGCATTTCCCATGCAAGGCAGTGTTCTCTAAATTTCTCATATGCCTAGTAATTTTCAACATTATCCTGGATGTTGTGGGTATCATGCTACGAGCCCCTTGGCCTTATTCAAATTCTATGGATGTTTTTATTTTAGCAGTAACTGAGAGATAAAGCTTCTGGCCCCAAGTCTAACCTACCTTCTACATATTCTTTTTTTTTTTTTTAATTTTTTTTTTAATGTTTATTTATGTTTGAGACAGAGAGAGACAGAGCATGAACAGGGGAGGGTCAGAGAGAGAGGGAGACACAGAATCCGAAACAGGCTCCAGGCTCTGAGCTGTCAGCACAGAGCCCGACGCGGGGCTCAAACTCATGGACTGAGAGATCATGACCTGAGCTGAAGTCGGAGGCTTAACCGACTGAGCCACTCAGGCGCCCCTACATACAGATTCTAATGCCAACTCACTTATTAATGCTTTTTCTGTGCAATTTAAATCTTTCCTGTATGTAACTCATCCACTGGCAATTTTGAGAATTAAGTGATAATCTGTCTCTCTGTTCAGCTCTCAAAGTATGCTGTTTAACATCAGATCCATGCATACTCAAATCAAAGGTGAACACAGGTATTTACAAGCAACATTATGGGTCAGTTTTCTAAGCTTCTCTCTTTTTATGCTCTCTTTGGGTTCAGATTTTCTTAGGGCCCTCCTATTCATTTCTCTAGTTAGAAAGCTAGAGCTTTAACCTCTTTGCTGAACGCTTAACATTACTGCAACCACATCTGGGGCCAATGGCAAGATGACAGAGACAGAAAAAAAAAGCAATGGAGGTTTTCACCCATCTTTTTGGGATCACAGCTTCTCTGATTGAAGAAGTTTCCCCTTCTTAGGTGATGACAGGACCATGCTGTAGCTGTCAAAGGCCCCAAGACTTGACATTTACTGGCCATCTGCTTCTACCCACCAACCTCGGTCATACATTTTTCCTTACACTCTTCATTCCTTTACACTCAGTTTTCCTTTACAGTCTTCTTATTTCCTAACTTAGGCAAATGAAACTTGAAACGAACTCTCAGGTGATGTCCATTGCCCTGACAAGGCCTCCCGTTGGCTCAGGCCACCTAGACCAGTTTGAGCTAAACCTCTGTGTCAAGCCTACAAAGATGGACCATGCAGTGACCTCTAGAATGGCCTTTACCTCATTATAATACTAAAATCTCACCCAAAGAGGAGCACCAGCCTCATTTACACATCATACCTTTACCTCATTATT
Organism: Leopardus geoffroyi; assembly: GCF_018350155.1. Classification (NCBI taxonomy): domain Eukaryota; kingdom Metazoa; phylum Chordata; class Mammalia; order Carnivora; family Felidae; genus Leopardus; species Leopardus geoffroyi. The sequence continues at coordinate 117,584,825 of NC_059338.1, read as the reverse complement.
TCATTATAACACTAAAATCTCTGTCTAAAGGGGGAGCACCAGCCTCATTAACATAACAATGTATATATAGAATGTTTCCTTAAGATGCATGCATGATCTTATGCCTGCCTCTGCATACAACAAGGCTTCCTATCTAAATATTCATACTAACCCTAAATAAAAGGAACCCATTTTCCCATGCTCAAGGAGTCATGGCTTTGGAAGTTATTCGCCATGATGTCATCTGTTGCAAATCAAGTTTCCTTTATACAACAGCTCACTTAGTGTAGTTTCTGTGACTCATCACTAACACAGCCTTTGTTTACAAGTCGAAAGTCCTCTTTCCCGCTCCTCAAACCAGAAATAGAGGACTTCTCCTGAAGGTCTCTCTTTCTGTAGTTATATCCACTTCCAGGTTTCAAATTCCTCTGAAACCAGGTTGGGGAATATCAGACAGATACTGGTAAACTCTTCTCATTTCAGTAATGTTTTTTTAATTTTTGTATCAGTAATATTTTCTATTCAATCTTCTTCCAAATCCACCTGCTACTATTTTTGAAATCTTCTATTAGCTGTGTTATGCATCTATTCAGATTTTGTAATAGTATTCAGTGGAAGAATCAGATTAAGAATATTTATCTTGCCTTGAATCAAAATTCCCATAATTTTAACTTAAAAACATTAATTAAATTTTAATATTTGTCTTTTGGAATGTCTTGCACATAGTAGGTGTTTATTGCATATTAGTTAAGCAGAATTTAGCTGGGTTATAGAAATAAAACATTAAGTGACTCAAGTTATTAAATCCATTCAGTAGTAGACTTCCCAATTAAAATTATGCTAGTATATTCAGTCCGATGGTTCTCATTTTAGAATGCTGCAGCCATATCACTTAAGGTTTAATTACTATGTTAACAGTCAAGTGGCAAATGATCTAACAATCTAAACTTCCACTGCCCTGATCTCATACCTTCCTCTTGCTACCTGGACTGAAAAAGAAATAAGGAAGTGGGGGAACTACTTTCTGCTTAATTTTTCAATGCAACATTGTTTGTCTTCTCCTAGGAAATCTCCCAGGTTTTACATTTCTCTTGGAATTGTTGAGGACTGCCAGTCTCACTGTTACAATGTGCATTTCACCTTACAATGAGAGGATGCTCCCTGGAGTTTTCTGACAGACATCCCTGTGCTCAAAGCACTGCAGTAGTGAAGCAGGAAAGGTACATGCCTCTAGGGAACACCAAGAACTGCTGGGACCAAAAGAGTGCGGGAGAAAAAACGCTAACCACAAATCTATTAGCCTCTACTTAAAGGGATCATTCGAGCGAGACATATTAAAAGGCCATAAAATATGCAGAAACTTTTCAGGGTCCAAGTTTCTGAGGTATTTTATTTATTGTTTTCTGTGGTTCTTGTCACAATCTTATATTGTTCTTTGGGTAGCTTAACTTTTCAAGAAATATCATAACAGCACATTACCCTTTAAAGTGGCAATCTCTTTGGAGAGGGCAAATGGCAAGCAATGTGAAATTCCAAAAAAAATTACTGTGAATCTGCCTACATGTAAAACAGGTCGCTGTTATATAGAAGTATTTTTGAGGAATTTTGGAATTATCTATTCATAGGCTATTAACAACGTTAGGATTTTTAAGGTTGAGCTAGAGTTTCTCTTTATTGACATTTTTTATATGCACTATGAAGTTGGGTATATGCATGAGAAGGAAATACAATAAATAAAGTAATTTCATAAACTTATATTCTATTGCCATTTAGGCAAAATATGTATAATTATTTTGGAAATACATGTACATTTTCTTAGCAAATGCTTAAAGTTTTCCATAATTCAAAGTGTATATATGGCAATATTTTTATTCTCTCTCTGAATATGTATGTGTGCACACATCTGTGTATTTTTATACCTATATACATGTTGGTACATATGTGTGTATATATGTGCATGAATATATATACACACATATACACACAAACGCATGCATTATATTCCTAAAACTAGGGCATATCCTTTATACATGTTTTTTAAATACATTCTTGATTGCATAGTATGTAGTTAGGTCTGCCCCAATAATTTTGAGAGATATTTTTCAGTAGTAGTGGAAGAACCATATTTAAAGTCTTAAAATGGAATGATTCACTCAATGTATCAAAAGCTAGTGTTAATTTGCAATCATTAACATATGAAAAAATCTTTTTTTTTTTTTTTTACCACAAACAGAAGCAACTTCAGTGTTATTCTTGAATGTGTGTATATGTCCTTATAAGCAGCAGGAGTAGATAGCCATTATCTGAACATATTTCAGAGAAACAGAGTAGGACTCCTTCTTCAAAAGCACTCCCCAAGTGTACAGACACATTTTATGACGTATTATCTTTAATAATTCATTGCTTTATTTTGAGGCATTTATTCCAGGGGCTTGCTATTAGCATGAAATTACCACTGGAAGGTCAATGCCTGAAGCTATTTATCATCTTACTCTTCTTTGATTGTCAGAATGCTTTTCTCTGAAAAGCAAAAAGAATTATAAGGAAATATAAGAAACATGGGGTCAGGTAAAACCTGCGAGGGAAGAGGAGTCGCAGCTCAGGTATTAATGGTGATTTTCTAATTTGGCAAAGCACGACTTTGATTCCGAATTCAATGGAAGAGAAGGTGCCAACAACGAATGCCAGTTCCTTCTGAGAATTCTTTAGGACCAGCCACTCTATGAGAAGCCAGAAATGACCACCAAGTCAAGCTAATGTAACACTTGCAGAACACATAAAAAATGGTTTCAGGAGGCACGAATGTCATTTATGAGGGTAAACAAGGCATTTGACAGTGAAATGTTTCTCTCTTATCCTGAATATCTCCATTGTAATTGGCTGCAAGCTCCAAAATCATCCTTTAAAAAATCAGGCATCGTGCTGATGAATGGACCCTGGAAACACACACACACACACACACACACACACACACACACACACACACGAGAAATGTTGGAAGACTATATTATATATTGTTTTATAGAGTCAGCAAAGCGTGGGAAGTTTAGAGCCAGCTTAAAAAGGATTAAAGTCATCCATTAGTCTGCTACAGAAGAACTCTCATCACCAAGAAAAGTCTGTATTGGCAGAATACGATTGAAGGCTGTCACTGAATAGCAATGTCTTGCCCGCAGCCTGAAGAGGATACATTTACTGACTGAGAATTAGGACTGTCAAGGAATCCATTATGTCTTTTATCAAATCCTAGAAAGACGTGGATGTGAAACATCAAGAAAGTAGTTACATTTTGATAGAAAACTGTACATTATCATTCTTAAATGTGACACCAGGGTCACCCAAAAGGTATTTAAAGAACATGCAGAATAAGTTTGTCCCTCGGAAGTAGACTGTGGATGATGGAAACACGGACACTTGCCACATTAATGAGGGCCAACTCTCACCACATTTTAACCAACAAGATCTGCCTTACCTAGGCAGCTTAATTTGGACATTTCTCACGAGGCTGAGCCTAACATGTGGTTTAAGTTTACTTTATAAAGATCCGTTTGAGACTTTCATCTCTGGACCAACTGATTAGTGACCCGCCCTTTATAGATGGGAAATCTGGTGGAGTGAATTATCAAATACCTGAAAAGACAACCCAATGCTTCCAGAGTCGTGCCATTAGGTCAAGTTTTTATTTGTACCCTCAATACACACCTTCATCTGGGACACAACCTTTACAGCAATTCTGAATTCCTTATGCTTTCCCAGTTAAAATAGAATTAATGCTTCAGTATCTAAACGGTACCTAAACGATGTATGGTTGACCCAGGAAGATATCTCAGATCCATTCTGGCTTTCCAAACACCTCTTCAAGAAATACTTTGAGTAAACAAAGATCTTGCAAGATATTGTTAACGTGGGTCAGGTTGTTGGGGGGCACAGTCCACCTTCTTGGCAGGCTCATACTCACATTTCTATCATGTGGAAATGTGGAGTCATTGCTTATACTACATCAATGCAAGCCCTCAATATTCTTTTAAATTGTGGCAGATTCCCTACCTGTCATCCATCTTAACTGGGAGCCTATAAGCTCTAGCATTTTCCCAGATTCTGCTCACCATAATCTGCTCAAAGTCACCTCCTGTTGTGCCTTCAGTGATGGCAGTCATGCACGGATTTCAGGAGATGCACTGAATCTAACATGCATGGAGCACCTCCTCTATATGTCTATGACAGCACCCATCATGCACAATGGCACTTTTGCTGATACTCCAGTATTCTGCAAATTGCAAAATTCCTCAGATGCGAGAACTTTGGAGTATAAAAAAATTGTTCGGGTCAACAATAACACTTCATGCATATGAATGTACACAGGCAGAATTCAAGGCCACACATTACTTGCCAGTTTTGAATTATAATCCCGATCCAGTTGTGCCATCACCTGATTCCTGTCAGGAATCTATCAACAAATGTTGATACCTAGACCTTACAGACACAATCCATGTCTCATGCAGAACACAGATTATCTGCAAAATAGCTCCATGAGACAATCAATGAAAGTAGAGGAAAAGAGGAGACCGGTATGAGGGCTAGTGAGAAACTAAATTGAATTTGGTACTGATACATGTTTATGAACGGAGAGAACATGGTTACTTTTTAAATCAATGAACAAGGCATTCCTGACTGTTATACCGTTTGTATTAATACTATATTGCTTCTCTCAAGTGCATTTTGTGATAACAGCAGGAAATGCATTTCATTAAGTTAAAGTGTCCTGGCATTAATGTAACGGCTGATGGCATCTCTAATTTGAGAGGCCTGCAGAGTCAGTTTTATGGAAGCATTTCCCTTAGCAACCAAAACAGGACTACAGAATATCTGTGGGATATTGTTTATCCTCAGGGAAGAATTCATCCCTTTGGCCCAGCAGATTGTTTACTGGCTAAAGAAGTATTAAACAAAACATAGCACCCTAGCCGCTTCTTCCCCGTAAGCAACACCGTATTGTCTTTAGCTGTACAAAGGCATCTTCTGGGATTTTAGTACTAATTGAGTTAATAGTGAAACAGCGCATGCTGCGAGATACGTCTGGGTGAATTTTTATGTCAAATAAAGACTTGGATATTTCATAACTTAAAAAGAAGAAAAATTATTTATTAGAATGACAAGAGAATATTCTAGCACTATAGTCATAAGATTCTAGAACTTGTATCTATAAGATTTTAACAAATTATCAGGATCAATATTCTTTGGGTTTTAGGTTTCAGAATTGTTCCAACCATTGTGCTGGGACTGGGCATGTGCAGTTCTCTGTGACACCATGTAATACAACACTGTACACAATTAGGTACTCAGAAAAAGTTTCTGAAGATGATGTGAAACATTCCAAAGCAACAGTATACTTCTGTGATGTGCCTATTAGGTTTACCTGAGAACTTTCTAAAGAATGGAGGTTTTCACTGGGCACAAAAATGCGCAATACTAGCACAGATTTACAATCTTTTCTAACGAGCACTGAGTTCCATGGCTGTTGCAGCTACTTTGCTCTCTGCTTCAAAATAAAGAGGAAAAAGAAACTATATAACTGAGTAGACACTATTTTTCTTCTTAATAGAAAATATGAAAAGCTGTATTATTGAGTCTTTAAAGACTGTCTTGAGGAACACCTATTTGAGTACGTGTCATTTGCAAGGCTAGGCTAGGCTGGGGGAGGAGCATCGATCTATAAGAAGTATTTTTCATGTCTTCTGAGACTCTACAGATGTGTTAAAAGGGACTAGTAGTATCTGATAAAAGGGATCAGTAGTACACATAATTTTGGAAATGAGGAGATAATTAGACTTGGCTTTTGTGTTCAGAGAAGTTTCTTGGCATCAAAGCTAGAGATCATATGGTATTCGGTGTTTCCTTAAATGATGCCAGAGATTATAGTAGACCAAGATAGAGAAAAAAATATATATCCCGGTTGGTGTCCTCAAATATCAGAATATAGAGGTGGGAAAAAAATAACATCGCTCTCCTTTTTTATAGGGTTTCTAATAGTCAAAATATATCATTATTCATTGACACCTGGGAGAGAGCAAAAGTATGTATACCTATACATATGTATGGATATGTTTTTACTTACCTATGAAATGAGAATGTATATTACTTATATATGCTCATCTATTATATGTATTCATTTTACAGGTTCAAAGTTTCAAGGTAGTAGGAAGTAGTGAAAATATTATGTTCTGAAGACAAGACTATTACACTTTAATCTGTCTCATTGTTTCCTTGTCTCTCCATGGGCACATCATTTCTTGTCCCTTAGCCTCAGTTTTACCATTTGTAAAAAGTGAATAATAATAATAACTAAATTCATAGAGTTGCAGGAGGATCAAGGGAAACACAAGATTAGGGTAAGAAAATGTCAACAGAAAAGAACAAAGAAGATACCTGACTTCTTTGTGTTCTGTGGCATTGATCAGTTTATAAATCAATATGAATTAATTCAAATAATCATGTTGTAATTCACTTTTGAAACATTTACTACTTGCTTTCCATGTGTCATGCATAATCTGAAGAATTAAAAATTCAAAGCTCAACTACACAAATTCTCTTTCTTCTCCAAGAAACTTTTGCTCTAAACAAAACAAACTCGGGTGGACATAGTTTTGTACTTGCAATCAGGATCCTTCTTTCTCTTTCCATTTTCGGTATGTAGACCCAGCCTCAAATTTGGTCCATTAGCCAAGTGAATCCATACAGAACTCCCATGAGCCTAACCAGACAAGGACAATACCTGTTTGCTGTGATGAGACAGGATTATTTCATTGAGATACAAAGTTTTACAGGCCTTACATCTCACAAGATCACACTCCCAAGTCTGGAAACCAGGGAAGTTTCTTAAACCAATGAAGAAAAGTTTCTGTGCCCAATCAGTGTGGAAACTGATGTCAGTATATATCCTGATGATTTAAAATAAATTTTGTGAACTTAAATATAGATTTATTAAAGCTATTTAAAAGAAAAATATATCAAGAGAAACTGAAATCACGATTTGTCAGAAACAATACAATTTAAGTAATTTGAATTAGAAATATAGCCAAAAATTATACAGTGAGCCAGAGGTCAATAGAGATCAAAATAATAATGTACGGCACCCAGTAACTGTTCAGTACACAGATAATATAAAGTCTTAGGATTTCAATCCTGGAGAGTTACATATTATATTTTCATTAATACTCATAAATAATTAAGAAAACAAAACTAATCAAATATGCAACTTACCCCTTAATACTCTTTGCAATTCTGTTCCTAACCTATATGAATCTAGACTATTTTCCCCCTTGGTTTCTCTAGGCTTTCCAAAATCAGATATGAACCAGCATGACATCACATTATACACATTAAGATAATTTCCTTTCCTTGAGATGTATCAGAGGTACCTTGCAAAGTAATAAATTAAATTACCACATATATTGCGTATTTCTATCTTTAATTTGTATGTTTGTCAAGACCAACTTCCTCAAATGTATTTCTCAGAAATTGAATTTTTCTGTTGAAAATAAAATAAGCCCCATAGTTATCTATCATTTAGGTTTCTGTACTTTCATAGGAATCTGATATAGAGTAGCAGCCAGGATGTTTAGATATGATAACAAAATACATCATTTGGCCTCCTAATTTTTAATAAAACCGTGTCCGCAAACTGATGAACCCTGATAACCTCAAGCAGAGTGTGGCATTTTCCACCACATTATAAGTTAGGATTTTCAAAAACTGGCTTAGAGGAGTTTAGTTCATTTCCTTCTACACAGTTTGCTGGTCAACAGATGGGTGGAGGTGACTTCATTAGAGCCTTGTGGTGCAACTATTTAAGTTTCCTAAACAGTTGGTTTATTGAAAAAGAAAAAAATTTTCCTACTGAAAAGAATTACATGTTACAATTATTTTATTACATTGTTTGAAGAATACACCAAAGCGATTCTAGTATGTTTTATGTTCAAAATAGGCATTAGAAGTTCAAATTCAGGTCATATTGTAATAGAATATATCTCTAAGCATGATAGCGACTGTTCTAAGAGGAGGGAGTTGTATTTCTCAAAACATTACTCAGAGATTTCAAAGTCTACGTTGGCATTCTTTACCATTTCCTACTTAGTTCTGCTGGTTTGTTTATAGAAACAGAAGCCTAACAGAATGGACTAGACTAACAGAATGGACTAGAAAGGGAACTTTTCACCTTCCCCCCCGCCAAAAAAAAATGTGTGTGTGTGTGTGTGTGTGTGTGTGTGTGTGTGTGTGTGTGTGTAAGCTCTCTAGCTTAACATATAAGCCTCTTTGTAAATTGTCTGCTGCATATTTATCTATCCTCTTCTACCATGTTTTATGGGATGTTTTAGACTTACTTAGACAAATATAGAAGTCAAGCAAGCTTTTTTAATTCTTATCTTAGTTCACTACCTCTATCACAAAATGTGTTCCCTTTGAAAAAAAATTATACATTAAACCATGACTAACAGTGTGCTAAAATTCTTTCAATATTTAAAGAATAATGGCCATAAAAAGGATTGTTGAAACAATGAATGCTTAGAATAAAATAACCAATAGCTAATTGGTTTTGGCCGATTTTTGCTACACTGAATGATCTAGCATTTGAATCATCTAATCGTATATTTAATGTTCCAAAGACAAACAGTATTTTACAGTGATTTTAGCATGTGAAGTTTTTGCTAAGCCACTTCTCTGGATGTACTCATGTGAGGTCAGCAATTTAACACAAGGTCAAACAATGATTGAAGATTAAGGAATAGACACAAAGGATTAGACACAAATGCATAGCTAGGGAAATTAAAATAACGGGAAAAAAATTATTCAAATTTTATGAGAGCTTGACTTAAAGAGAAACTCTAGATCCCAGAAAAAAAGAAAAATCAATGGCAGATCATTATTTTCCATAGATTTAATGTACCAAATCATGAAAAATGAAGTTCCTTCCTTATGTGTCTATTCGTGCATGCCAGAGTAGAGAGGTAGAAAGAGAGGGAAGATACTTTTGGCATGATTTGGGGGTCCTTAGGGAAAGAAAACAGGGAGGCCAATTAATGTCACGGTACAAAGAAGATGCAGTTTATGTAGTAACCTGGGGGGTTGGACAATCCATATCTATAAATAGACTAGCTCCCCAATACTATAAAAAGTCCCATCTGCAGTGAGTTTTGAACCTGTTATTGTACTAATGAAGTTCACTAACACCTGAATACACCAGACTTAATCCTAGTAAATGAAAGTTAAACCTTGTAGATGAAGCACTTGTTTTCATGAAAGAGACATGGAATTTGGCTTTTCTTACCCAGCCCCTGGTGTGTTAGTTGGAAAGGTTATATATACATCTTTCACTGTTGAAAATGTTGCTGCCTTTCAATGAGAACTAGGATCTTTAGAGACACCAAATTATTTGACTTAAAGGATTATTCATTTTTTTCAGAAATTTGAGATTCCTGGATTATTGTAGGAAATTCTCCAGCCACAGCAGTGGTTTATGGAATCAGAGTTACCAGGTATGCTTTCTTAGACCCAAGGGTTGTGTTCTTTGGATTCAGTTATGTTCCTGTAGATCAGAGGATTAATTGGGAAACTGATAAAAAGGATACCTAGAGGAGGATTCAAGCAACCTCCTGAAAAGAACTTCTCCTAAGGAAAGAGATGGTTGAAGTAAACAAAGTATATTTATAGTGCTTGGTGATAGACTGAAGCCAATGGGATGCCAACACCATGTTGCATTAATTAACAGGAAGAACATAGAGGAGTAAAAAAAATTTTTTTTTACCACATGGATGCATGCCATAGGGAATCCACACACCTCTGAAGCAAGCAAACAGTTTGGGAAAGGCATTTGGCCCTCTTTAAAGGTACAGGGAATGATTTCACGATGAAGTTTTTATATAAGCACGGTTGATTTTTTTCACAGCTGTAAAAAACTGATGGTTCTACAGAGCATTTAAGTTGGGCATCTGCAAGAGTCTGGAGGTCTCAGACTTAATGTAAACAAAACAAAGTCTTGCTCCTTGATGCTTTAAATTGTTGATATCTCTATACACTCCAACTCAGTAAACAGTACCATCATCCACACACTGCTCAAAACAAATATTGAGAGTCATTTTTGAGCTGATTCTTGATCTTACCTAAAGTGTCCTAAGCAATTTTAGCATTTTTACCTCCACTCTATTTCCAGATTCAATCTACTTCTGCTCATTTCCCTTGCTAAAACCCATGTTCAAGCCTTTATCATCTTTTTACAGAGAAAACTATAATGGCTTCCTAAATGATCTCCAGCTTCTGTCTCCCATGCATTCTCTGCTGAGCAGCCAAAGTAGTCTTTTAAAAATGTAAATCAGTTTATGCTACTACTTTGCATAAAACCCTCATGTTAAATGTAATCCAAACTTGTTAACATGGCCAAAGACGAGTAACACATCTTTCGCCATCTGATTGCCCTCTGAGCACTCTCCCTCACGTTCCATCAGGTCCTAATTTCTGTTGCTCAAAACATACATGGCATCCTTGTACTTGCTATTTCTGGCTGGAAAGCTCTTTCGTCAGAATTCATAAAACTGACTCCTTGTCATTCCGATCTCAAGTGAGCATTCAACCTACTTGTCAATGAGTCAGATTTTTCAGTCTGAAGATTTATACATTTCTCCAGTTCTAGGAAATGTTGCTTTTTTATTACTTACTTATTTTGAACTCTATCTTGAAATCTAACATAGATATAAAAAAAAAAAAAGAGAGTTCTGATAATTTGACGGAATTTCCAAACTGAACACACCCACACAACCAGCATCCATGTCAAAGAAACTGGACTCTTCCAGATACCCCCAAAGTCCCACTCATATCTGCAATCCAGTCACAGCCCCCTACATGGAAACAACCACTATCTTGAATTATGACACCGTGTGTTCGTTGTGGTGTTTAACTTTACATAACTCAACTCTTATAGATCTTTTATGATTTGATTCTTCCTTTTGACATTAAGTTTGTGAAATTCAACCGTGTAATTGTGGCTCTTTCATTCTTCTTGCTGCAGAGCCTGTGGATGTATAAATATATCACAATGCATTCAGCCATTCTGCTTTTAGTTGCCATTTGTGTAATTTAAAATTGTGAGCTATGATTAATAGCTGCCGTAAACATCTCAGAACATAGCTTTTCTTGAACATGAAAGCAATCTATTTCTGTGAGGCGTATGCACAGGAGAGGGATGGCTGGGTCATGGGCTAATGAATACGTTCAGTGTTAGGAGACACCACCAACAGTTTTCCAAGTGGTGGTCCAGTTTACGCTCCTCATCAGCTGTGTGTGAAATTTGGTTCTTTCTTGTTATTGTTCTTGTTAGCCATTCTAGAGAGTGTTATGGACTCAAATTGTGTTTTCCAGATGATTAATGCTTTTGAGCATTTTTTCACATATTGATCATTTAGATATCCTTTATTTTCAAGTGCCTATCAGGCCTTTTACCCATTTTTCTTCTGGGCAAGCTTTAGAAGTTTTACTATTATTATTTTTAAATGTTTTATTTTTGTTAAATATAGAGCCGCAAAGTTAAAAAAAAAAAAGTAAACAATTTGGTTACGATAGACGGTATTACAAGAGGGGTGCCTGGGTGGCTCAGTCAGTTGAGCATCTGACTTCAGCTCAGGTCATGATCTCATGGTTCATGAGTTTGAGCCCTGTGTCGGGCTCTGGGCTGATGGCTCGGAGCCTGGAGCCTGCTTCGGATTCTGTGTCTCCCTCTCTCTCTGCCCCTCCCCTCTCACGCTCTGTCTCTCTCTCCTTCAAACATAAATAAACATCAAAAAAAATTTTTTAATTAAAAAAGAGGGTATTACAAGAACAAGAAAACATAAATCCTCTCCATTATATATTCGTTTTCTTTCAGAGGCAATACCTTTCAACTCTTTGGTAGTTATTATTAGCATTTAAAACCATACTTCTAAACATGCTAGTACATAATTCTAATGTGTAGAAATGATATTTTCTTTCAATCTCTACAGCCGGAACTATTCTTCTACAAAATATTTACTTCCTGAAATGTCAAAATAAAATTTCAGGGTAAAAGTCAGAAGCGCATGCCTCAGCCACTGTCTGGACACAACCCTTCACTTTTATATTTCTGAGCGTACTTTCCTTGCAAAACATTCAGATGCTAAATTTTTAGATTCTAAGAATTTAGTTGCTATTTAGATATGGTAAATATGTAACCTCCATTCTCTCAGTCACTGGAAGGTAGGCCTGGGAATGTCTGGTAGATATGTAACATTCATTTACACATTCACTCATGTTACAGCAATCGGTTTTCATAAAATTACTTATTGATGAGAGGTTTGAGGCAATCTAAATTAATTATACATAAACATAAAAGTGCTTATGTGCTTTCTATTATAAAGTTGTGCTTTATAGCATAAAACATAAAAGTGCTTTATGTTTTATAAAGCCATGATTATTTCCATAGGCATAGACTGAACCCTACATTTGTCATATATTTCCTTATTACAACCACCCATAAGATTAAAGCTTACCAAATTATCATGCCGTGCTTTATTTTTGTTGCCCTATTCTATAATCAAATAAGTATATACTGCTATTAGTTACAATATGGTCATCTCAATATCAATTACCTTCAACTTGTTGGTAAGTTATTAGATACTAGAAACTATTTTATTTTTGAAAACCCATGTATAATAGCCAAAGGAGAAAGTACATAATACAGAGATGATTAAAAGTATGAAGTATATGTTATGCAGCCAAAGTCTTTTCTGAATGATCAGGAAAATAGTTACATATTGTTAGCTATATTACTATATTGTTATAGTATATATAACTATACTATAATAATAGATAACTATACTATATATATAACTTATATATATTATGTATATATAGTATATATATAGTTAATATATATAACTATACTATAGTAATACTATAGTAAATACTATAAGACTATAGTTAAAATTTGGATTCTCTTGTTTCCTAGATCCTTCAGTTTGTCTCATTTTCTGAGGCCTCTGGATAAAAGTTGCTATCATCATCTTCAGAATCTTGGGGTACCTCAGAGAAAAATTCTCATATTGCTGACTCAAACTGAGACTTTAGGAAACTACACTGGGTAGATAAGTGGCCAAATAAAATTCTTGTAAAGCTGCCAGGGAACAGTTTTGTTCCTTTCCTCTTAGCTTAGCCCTGTTCTCTTAGCTCCTTGTCTGCCCATCTACCAACTATTTCCACTTCTCCCCTGTGGCATAACAAGGCTTGGTACCAACAAGTGTACCATCAGCAATGACAGATGCAAAACTGCTCGAGAAGACACCATTTCTAGTAAAACCTCTGAATGCCTTCAAAAGAGGAGTTGGACCTCCTCACAGGTGTGAGGCACCGACTAATCTAAAATGCCCACATATATCCAGGACAGCTCTCCTGACTAGGCTGGTCCTTGTAGGATTGTGAAATTTTACCTAAGATATCAGGCTAATGAGTCGTATGTATACGGATAAATCCATGCAATATCAACTGACATAGGAAAAACGCAATTTATATTACCAGCACAGGGATTACTATCAGGAAGCAATTTCCTTAGACAGGAAGAGGTTGGAAAAAGTCAAGATGACCTCTCTTTCCTAAAAGGCAATTCCTAAAATTCATTATTATGCAGGAAAACTTCTAGTCTCTCTACAACCCTTTTCCCTATACGCCTCTGGTTCTGTATGGCAATCAGGGAAATAGACTCGTGGCATTTATAAAAAGTCAAATTCCAAGAAATATACAGAGCTCTAAAAATCGGTGTTTACATTTTATATGGTTTCTGAAAGTCACTAAACATCTCTAAAAAATCAGCGCCTTTACCTCAATCTTTGGTGTCTTATTGTTTACAATTTTCTCATGAAGCTAAGAAAGCCTCAAGAGGAAAAATGCAATATTCTACCATGGACTAAAACGTGGCATTTCCACTGCATGCATTTGACTTTAAAAATGAAGCTGTTTGGGGGCACCTGGGTGGCTCAGTTGGTTAAGCCTCTGACTTTGGCTCAGGTCATGATCTCATGGTTCGTGGGTTCAAGCCCAGCATCTGGCTCTGTGCTGACAGCTCAGAGTCTGGAGCCTGCTTTGGATCCTGTGTCTCCCTCTCTCTCTCTCTCTCCCCCTCCCTTCTCATGTTCTCTCTCTCAAAAATAAATAAACATTAAAAATTTTTATAAAAAAATTAAAAAGTGAAGCTGTTATGCTTGTGTATGATTAATATTACATAATATATGAGACAGTGTGATTTCTTACAACTGTGTTCTTACTATAACATCTCATTTAAAAATGCTATTTGGAAATATTTAGATGTCTGTGTTCTGTACTTTTTGTTATGCAACAGTCCTAAATTTGTTATTTTCTTATGTAGGCAAATTGAAAGTGTTAAAATTGAAACAGATTTCAAAACACCTCACAAATTACTTGTGAATTCACAAAAAAATGGCTGTCTATAGTAATTTTTCACCACACAAAAATATTTCATAATTTACCGTCTTGTGAAAAAAAGAATCATACATGTTCAATTTAAATGTGAGGTAAAAAACTATAATTCTTTTATGCATTCAGAATTTCAAATACAAATTGTAAATTATTAAAAGCATTAATATTAGTCCTGGTATTTTTAATGGTATCAATCTTCAGAAAGGTTTAATTGAGAACCTGGGAAGTGTTATATTTCATTTTGCCCTTGAACAGCTAAAAATGCATTATAAGCTGTTAAATTTCTTTTATTCTTTTTTCCCTTCCAATATTAATTTGCCTTTGATAGATTGAGTCAATTCAGGAAGTAAATTATTTGACCTAGGTAACCTACACTTTGCCTCCAAAGCAGAAACTGTTGCTCTCGATCTTCAGGCTGTCCTATTTTTTTTATTTATGCCAGATAATATAAAAATCTTTTTTTTTAACGTTTATTTATTTTTGAGACAGAGAGAGACAGAGCATGAACGGGGGAGGGTCAGAGAGAGGGAGACACATAATCTGAAACAGGCTCCAGGCTCTGAGCTGTCCGCAAAGAGCCCAACGCGGGGCTCGAACTCACGGACCGTGAGATCATGACCTGAGCCGAAGTTGGCCGCTTAACCGACTGAGCCACCCAGGTGCCCCTATGCCAGATAATATAGAGAAAGAGAAAACAAAGTAAGAAAAACATAAATAGACGTCACATGTGTAGATATCTGTGAAATCATCAAATATCTTAGGATGGACATTTATTATATTTTTTGTATGTTCATGTGAATGGTATGAACATAGTCTACTGTATTTATTTTCTGTTCAAGTTTATTTGTATTTAGAAGTTAAAATGCTGTGCCAGTCTTCTAGTGAAGCTTACTTGATGATGTTGACATTAATTATTGCATTTTGGAGGGGTCCCATCAATGGGTACCAGGCTCCATTTTACATCATCTAAATCCTTCACCTCTTACTCTGCCACAATTTTTTGCAGAGGATTGAATGGAATATTAGAGACCTCCTGGAGTATTTGTAGTGATCAATTTTAAAGATGTAAGATGCTAGGGAGAAAGATTATTTGACATGGTTCTTACTAAAGTCTTCTCTATACTGACAGTTGCATGAATTAATTTTTTTCAAAATAATAACATAGCATTGCTTGTTTGTTTTGTTTTAAACATTGCTATACTTAAACAAGCTGTAAGAAAAAATAGAAGTTTTGGGGAGAGAAATTTTTATACCCCCTCTGGGTACAGTGGCAGGCAGATAGCTTTTTCTGTCCAGGTTAAGGTGAGTGATTTCTATCCGTAAGTCAATAGTAGTAACAGGGCAAAAATTATTACCTGATTTCTTGTTTGTTGTCCCAAAGCTGCTGTACTCAGTACCCAATCAAAAACAGCTAACAGTTACTAATGGCAAGTTCATTTATCATAGTTATAATGGAAGCATAGAGTCAAATTTACAAATTAATCAATAGTGGTGTTATAGTATATAGTATTGTATAGTAAGTTCCCATTACAAAGAAATTTTTAAAGCTATCTATGATGGTAGGTTTTCACTTCTTGTGAAAGAAGAAATCCATTTTCTAATAAAAGGAAAATTCCCCAAATTGAACAAAAAGTAAATTGTTTATTTGTAGCCCAGATTGGTAGCCCAGAGCCCTGCTATACTTCCAAGCCATCCAATCATCCACTTTGTGACCACTGAAGCCACAGCTAGAAGACAAGTTCATGGCTTTCCAAAGCATAGTTTGAATGTTCCAATATCCTAGACATACTAAATAAAAATACCTGGAGTTGGAACCCTAGAAACTCTTATTAACAAACTTCTCTGCTGACTCTGACAGCCAGTTAAGTTTGAGAAGCATGCTACAGCTCATTTTCCTTCCCAAAGTACAAACCCTTTCTACAGTATTCCTAAGAGAACTTCTCCTCCCCCTAATTCACATCTGCAGTAGACAACTTTGCAAAGGAGACTATTTCTTTATGAGACACTACAATTATGTGAAGGTTGGTTCTTAGTGTAGAGTCTATATTTACCTCACTGGTAACTTTCACCATTATCTTTAGTTTGTCCTCAGTAGGAGCACTGGACTTGTTTCCTTACCTTTTTACTTGAATTACAAGATGGATGTGATTAAACAATAACATTTTAAAAGATTGCAAAACTTTAAATGCCCTTTCAGTGCATGATGGCATATGGGTCAAAATAACTACAGACCTGTTTCTCTTCCTAATGTTTCGGTGTTCCAAGCCATCGAAGAACAGAAAATGTTACGTGTTTAAGTATTTTATGACATTTAATTCATTACTCATTTGTGCTTAAAATAAAATTCTCTCTCTTAAACACCCAAGTTTCTGAAACTGGATTTCAAAAATGCCATAGCTTGAGAATGTGTTGAAGGAAGTCTCAAAACAATGATTTCAAATGAAATTCTGCATTATATATTGTTAAGTACTTAATTTTTAAAATACAAATGTGATTATAGTGGAAAGCAAAATGTGGTTTGTGGGTCCATTAATACCACTTAAAATGCTCTCAATGGCATATTTGTTGAGTAAGAATCAAGTTATTTTGACTAAAGTTGAGGTACAGTGCAAATATAAGTAAATACATGCTTCATAAGGATTCACTTTTTGATTATGAAATCTAACTATTGTACAATTTCTTTCTTTTGGGATTCACAGGTGTGAAAACGAAGAGGATGTAAAATAATTCAATTGCAGACAATGCAAGACAAGGGGTTTCGGTCTATTTTGTTCATTGATACATCACAACCAAATCAAAAACTTACTGACAAATAGTAGGTGCTCAAAAAATATTTTCGTACAAACCAAATTCAACAGTTATAATTTTATTCTAGCTTTTAACTTATTTAACAAATGTATATGAAATTCATATAATTGATAAGGACATGAGACATGAGAGGCAGAAAAAGAAATCTCCCTATACATGTCTATTATGATGCCTCTAGAAGTCAAATAATTGCTCATATAAACTACACTGATTATTTATTCAATACTTATCAAGAAGCTTTTATGTGCTATAACTATGCAAATGCTGGATTAAAATGGAGACTGTTCCATGGAGACACTACCCTCAAGGAAGTTTTGTTTTGGTGGAGGAGATACAGACAAGTAAAGAGAAAATTACAATACTTTTTTTTGTACCTACTTTTAATAGAAAGGCAGCTGGATGGCTCAGTTGGTTAAGTGTTTGACTCTTGATTTTGGCTTAGGTCATAATCTCACTGTTTGTGGGATTGAGCCTAACATCGGGCTCTGCACTGACAGCACAGAGCCTGCTTGGAATTCTCTCTCTGTCCCTCCCCTGCTCACTCACTCTATCCCCTCCGTCTCAAAATAAATAAATAGGCATTTAAAAAAAAATTTAGGTGTGACAATGGTAGTTCCCTGTGCTTACTCATGGCTCATGCCAAGTCTTGGTGGAGTATTATGTCAGTATTTAGCATTAGAAATCATATTTTTCCTTTTTCTGAATACTCATTAAATTACTTCTTATTTTGATTTTGTCCAGCTTCTGAGACTTTTTCATAATAACTAAATGATTCTAAAATATCTCTGGCTTAAGATGAGGCATCAGAAACACTAATTCAGACTCATACATAAATCCAAAGGATTATTTATCCAGACCGATTGCCCTACAAAGACAGGAAGACTTCTCAGCCCAGACTCGGACTTAACTTATGTAATGGTTTTGTTTATTTTTAGTATAACATGCAAAACTCTTTCAACAGTGCCTCTGCTAATAAAGAAGGCAGTCTTATCTGTTAATAGGATGTGTCTACATCACTGTCGGAATTTCTACTATACCACATCTCAAACAGCAGACAGGCTTGCATTCAGACACATGTTACTCATTTCATAATACTCCAGCCTAAAAGACCAAACTCTACTTCTCAGATCGTTTCCGCCCAGTGGCTACTTATTTATCTATATCACTCCAATACCATTTTGAACACTTTGTCATTTAGAGACCCACTAAATAGCATTTCATTTAGAGCCAGCAGATCTAGGTTCTAAGCTCAGGACCTTACCACCAAATCGCTAAACGTTTTCTTTGATGAGTAGTAATAATGGGGTTGGAATGAGCATTCAAAAATTACCATATCATGTATGTGCTGTGAGAATCAAAGAGGTTAAATGAAATGTGTATTAAATATCCTGCTGCAAAACAATTAGTGAATAGCAGAGTATATCAGAGACTTAGCCAGGAAAAGATGCCCTAGAAGAAATTTTGTCTAATTTGGGACCTGAGGATAAGTAGGAATTAGACAAAAAGAATAGATGACTATCTCTGGAAGAAAGTCTAGAAATGCCAAGACCTGCATACCAGGCAGAGAGTATGTCATTTTGGGGACACACTGGATCAAGTTTATGGGAGAACTAGTGAATTCGTTTTGAATGAGTGTGTGTGTGGTGTTTGTGGGAACATATATGGAAAGGGCTGCTGGACATTTGGATGAAGAATCATGAAGACCATTCAGAATTTCTGCTGTAGGGGACATAGCAATTTAACTATCAATAGCTCATAATGGCAACTGAAACTGAAATTACCTAGAAGAACTGAGAAGGATGAGGAAAGTCTCAGGACAGAGCTCAGTGTTAAAAACAAAACAAAAACAAAAACAAAAACAAAAACAAACAAAAACACTTCAATAGTTAGCGGACAGACTTTCAAGAAATGAATAAAATCGGGGCGCCTGGGTGGCGCAGTCGGTTAAGCGTCCGACTTCAGCCAGGTCACGATCTCGCAGTCCGTGAGTTCGAGCCCCGCGTCGGGCTCTGGGCTGATGGCTCAGAGCCTGGAGCCTGTTTCCGATTCTGTGGCTCCCTCTCTCTCTGCCCCTCCCCCGTTCATACTCTGTCTCTCTCTGTCCCAAAAATAAATAAACGTTGAAAAAAAAATAATATAAAAAAAAAGAAATGAATAAAATATTATACATATTTAATCTCTACTCAGACATTTATTTTATACTAAAATGTCCTTTTCCCAGAACTCTTCTTACCTACTTTTTCAATTATTTATACTCTTATTTATTTTTACTAATATTTACTCAGGTATTTTATTTACCCTTTCTCAATGGTACTCATTTCCATTATTTCCTGAATATTTGTTTTAGCTAGAACTTTATCTTTGATGAGGAATTTATTAACAGTTCAGACTGTGTTTAAGGTTTTTGCCAGTTCTCCTACATTTATTTTAAATAGAAGTAGAAATGGTAAAAGTGAACACTATCAACCCATATTATGTATGTTAGTCCATATACGTAAAATCTCCTAGTAGAGGATGATGTTCTTTTTTAATTACCATCATTGTCATTATCAATTTTTCCCCAGCCTCCAAAGGAAACATAAACTAACTTCCCATTATGGCCAAAACAACTTTGTAAATTGAATTGTAACAGAATTCCAAAATAGGAAAACTCTTATTTTAAGGTATTTTTTCAAACAGAGGTACATTAAGTCATACTTCCCAAGACCCATCACTATGTAATTCTATATAATTTGAGGAAATTCAATTTACTTGGCAGAGAAGCAGAGGGCTTTGTGGGATTTGTTGTGGTGGTGTGGTTGTTGTTTTTTCCCCCTTAAGAAACTAATTTTCCAGTCACCTGTGATGATCTACAACTCTAAAGGCCGCCTGAATCTATTTCACAGTTAAAATGATTTCCTACACTAGGAAATGGTACTAATTCCCATGAGATAATATGTTTAAGAAACTTGGAGGACTTTTTTCCATTAGCTTACCAGTCAGGGCAACAGTATAAATATAGTATGTCTGGATTTAAGAAAGGCTTTTAACAGACACTTATCTTTGTGAATTAAATGGAGAAATATAGACAGTAAGTAGCAGAGTTCGCTATGTCTGTAGGGAGTAGAAAGTGTCTGAAGAAAATAGTTATTTTACCAGCAATGAACTAAATTAATAACTATTAAAATATCATATTTTTATGTGTTTGTTATATGCCATATACTATGCTGAAGAATTTATGTGTATTACCCTACATAACGACAATGTGTGTGGAAAAGAGATTTCGGCACCCTAGTCAAAAATGTGATGAGTCGGTCAAAATACATAATGAAGCTATAATTGTAGAATATTTGTTTGATAACAGAGACAATACTAATCCATGGAGAACCAGGGCTCGAGTCTGGTATCCTGCTTTTGAGATGTGTGACAGACTGGGCCCAGAGGTGGCTAGGATGATATGGGTCTTCAAATCCACGTCATGTAAAAACAGACAATGCCTGGTAGGACGGAGTATGTGCTCAGTTTTCTGCCAAGTACCATATGATTTAAAATCAGTTAAGAGGACGCACTGCTAATCTCCCCAGGGCTCATCCCGCTGATGAACATTGCAGACAAGTTGTTTCCTCCGAGACAAGCGGCATATGGAGTAAAAACTTAATTAAAGCATCGACAGAGCACTAACCAAGGGATATAGAAGGAAAACGAAGAGTGCAGGCAGAAAGGATAGTGATGTGGAGAATGAGACAAGATGAAAAAAGAAGCCAGAAGGGGAGACAGAGGCACGCTGACAAGGGAGAAAATTCTGGTCGCCCTTCCATTTCCCCAGGGTCAATACTTTTTCTACCAACATTCTTTCTCAAGATGTGTTCATTAGTCATTTATTCAACAGACAGGTTTTGAGAACCAGTCATGTCTTTACCTACTACACTAGGGGCAAGAATATAGCCGTGAACATAGATGAGAAGGTCCTTGCTCTTCTGGCGTGTGTATTCATATTCTAGTGGAAAGATACAAATTTTATGTTTAATTTTCATTTGATTTACATTTTAAAATATGACACTCCCTACCTTGTAAACGACAAGTGTCAGAGACGCAAAGATGGAAGCAGGGTTCCATCTAACTGGGTTATATTGTAGTCATTCAAGAGAAAGCTAACGATGAGGAGATACTAGTAGAAAAGAAAAGGCATGGATGGGCCTGAGATAGATGCTGTGGGTGCATCCAAAAAACCTAATGATGGTAGAGGTGAAGAAATAAGCTGGAGAATGAATCAAAGCATTGTGTCTGGAATTGTTAGTGCAATCAATGTGGCTAAGATAATGAGTATGGAAGAAAGTGATCATGAACTATAGTCTCTAAAAATGTTCTTTTTCCTAAGTAAAGAGGAATGGAATTCAGCTATAAAAAGACTGAATTTTGCAACCGTTTTTCATTGACAACAGTTTTTTCCTGAATATATAATGCTCATATTTGGTTTATGATAACTGGCTTTCACTTCTTCCTCATGCAATTCAATAGAAAGCACCAGTGTGAATGATAGAACTTTTTATTACCACAGCAAGAGCTTCAGACTCTACTTCTAATTCAGAAAAAGAGGACTGAAATCTACTTTCCAAATCCTCCTTGTCTATTTTCACCCCATAAGTACTGAGGACTGTCCCCCAAATGATACATGGATCAATAATAATGAATGAGTAAGTTCTATCCAAGTATACAATAAATGTGTATAGATATGTCATGATTTCAGACAACATAACCTGCTCTAGACATCATACAAATGAATTAAGATGTGCCAGAATATCTCGTGTTAAAAAAATATTTTTTGCAACAAGAATTTTTAAATATTGTACTCCTAAGGGTAGTTTTAAGAATATTCAATTAACAAGAGTTGTGAATATGAGTTTAGAAACATATGGAGATATGAAACATAGTACTTGTATTTTTTTAAAAATTATTCCACAAATATTTGTGGAGTGTTTCCTATATGCCAGCACACTAATAAACCCTGGCAGACACAACAGTGAGCAAGATAAAATCTCTGCTTTTTTGGAGTTCATGTTCTATTAGAGGAAGAAGATGTCAGGGAGGAAAAATTTCCTCTGCCCTTAAAGGTTCTTCTAGGTGTACTAAGAATCAAATGGATGTGAAATAGATTAACAGAAAACCAAACTTAATAGTATACATACAGGGGAATCCACACAGATGTGGAAATTTCAAAGATGGTGAGGCAACATGAGATTTATATGAGCTAAGGGCAGGGGTATGAGGACACAAAGAGGAGAAAGATCAGTAGTAGGAAGATGAGAGGAGACGTCTGGGAAACAAGTTGCCTTGTTCTGAAGATAAATTTCTTAGGTAAAGAGGAATCCCTGTTAATAGCTCTCTTCCTGGTATAAGCAGGCAGCTGATGGAGAGGTAAAGAGTTTTTCTTGAATCTGTTAGGCTTAGATCACTTTTAACTCAAAATAATGTTCATGCCAAAGTAGCCCCTACCCTTGGCCCCTACACAGACTATACACAGGAAATACAGCTAACTTTGATAATGAGAAGTGCTAGGAAGCAAGGAAAGGGAATAGAATGTGACTGGGGAAATTGGTGATGGAGGACATTTTAGATAGGGTAGTCTGACCATCCTCTCTGTAGTGGTCACATCTGGGGAGAGACTTGATTAATGAGAGAGTGCTAACCATGCAAAGATTTGTCTCGATGACTCCCTCTTCAATATAGCACTCCAAGCAGCTATTACTAGTCAAATGCTGATTGGCTATTTGTTGCTATAAGTATTTTGGAAGATGTAGGAGAATCTGAGGTAGAAAGCATTGAATGTAACTACGGAAACTCATTTAACCACAAGGAACATCACAAGATTGTAAAATAAGGTATGGAAAGAAGACTTGGAACATCCCAATTGTATTTTTCTTTTTAACACTTGGGGATCTCAGTTTCCTCATTAGTAAAATAAAATTGAGCCAAATCATCTATGAGATGCCTTCTAGATTTTATGGTCAATAATTCTAACTACAAAATGAAGTATATTTAAAAAGATAATACAATGTGGTTTTTTTTTAATGTTTAGCTAAAAAATGTTGAGCAGAAATGTGCCTGGGAAAGGCTAGAAGATCCCTCTTCTGATGGTTGAGGCTCTAACTTTGATTTCAGTTTTTTTGTGTATCCTTAAAAATAGGATCTATGATTTCATCAATTACTTAAAAAAAAACATACACAGCACATAATTCATATTACCCATTGAAATCCTCCCTATTTGTATCTCCTGTTACTTAAACAATTTAGGCTGTAACTTTGAGTCTATTGATTTCTGTTTTTCCCTCTGACAGAGCTCTTATAAACCAAAAATGATTCATCTCCTCACACGGGAAGTATTTCCATATTTAGGATGTATTGCCATAGAGGGTAAAAAATCAATAGAGCAATTCCTGTTTAGTGAAATTTCTTAACAAGAAACATTACTCACTTTTAAATATATGATATTTACAGTCATTAACAATAGCTTTACTGTTGAAGTGTTATAATTCTCTTTAATGACTGACACATGTTGTTTAAGAGATCTTTCTAGGACTTAATTGTCTGCATCCAATTTCCTCATAAGCACATACTATCATTTTAAAGATGATGTTGGGCTATGGTGGGGAGAAAAAGGATAAGAAAAGTCAATAAAAATAGAATATTCTAGAAATCACATATTCTTTGTAGAGTTATTCATTATGAAAAAAAATGTATTAAGAGCGTATAAAGTGGGATTAAGAGAATAAATTAGAAGAAAATAAATTCAAGAAATTATTGCTTCTGGAACATGAAATAGACATAGATGCAGCCACCAGAGAGAACAATCAGGTTCACGGTCTTCATTTTTTCCAGCACCATAAAGCTATACAGAACTGTCCTTCTAGAAGTCATGGGATATTACTTAACAGTAGAACAGCAACTATATTAAATCCGGTGATTATGGAACCACCTGGAGTCCTCCAAGGGAACAGATTTCTGGACCCTGTTATCTCAAAATTATGATTTCAAATGACATGTATGAAAATCAGTGATCTAAAACAGACTGCAGAATCTTCTTGAATGATGCAGGGACACACCATGGCACATACCATAGTACATCTGAAATTCTGAGTTGGAATGGAAATAAACTCCAAGTGCCTTCTTGGAATGAAATTTAGCCTTTACTTTTCTTGAAAGTTTCTTTTCTTCTTTTCCCATTAAGTCTTTTGCAACATTTCTTTTCCTAATTATGCCCCACCTCATAAAATTTTCATACCACTAATGACCGCGTATCTGTTTATGCACCATTGTACATATACCTATGTTTCATATATAAAAAAGAGGTGCTTTCTCCTGATCAAGAACAAGTTTTTGCCCTCTTGGAGGCAATATTGCCCTGTCGATTACACATGTCCTAAGTCATTTCAAGTTCAGGCTATTACCCAGACTCTACTCTAGTAGCTTAATGGATGTGGATTTTATTTGCACTCAGGTCTCTGACAGCCTTTTGGAAGCTGTAAGACTTTGAAAACTTTTTAAAGGGATGATGATATTCTGTAAGCATTCACACTAATGTAAATAGCTCTTTAACAGAATGCATTTCAGAAAAGTGCTTTAGAAAGTCTGGGGAAAAAGACCAGAAATAACTGTATCAGTCATTTTCATTCGGGAAAACAGAACCCAGTATAAGTAGGTACAGTATATGAAATATATAAAGAAGAAAGAGATTCAACATTAGAAATTAGGTATCACCAACTTAGATGTGATCTACAGTACCCAGAAGTTGCCGCAAGTGCCCAGAAGTCAGGAAATGGAATTGTTGCCAATCGTGACAGCCACCCCCTTTCTGTCTTTCCAAACATACAAGAACATGAGCAAATGATGTTGAGAATGTCAACATACTAAGAAAGCGGAGGCAGAAAAAAGAGAAGGAGGAGATCAAAGAGAGAAAGCCGATGAAGAAAAAGAAAAAACTAGAAGTTCAAAACAAAGCAAGATGGGATCAACGATCAAGATCTAGCACCCAAACCATGTCCTCATGAGCAAATAGACTCCAACTTGTCTAACTTTTCCTCTTCTCTTAGAGGGAGGATGAAATTTCAAACCTACTTCACAGGACTGCTTGGAAGATGCAGAACTGCTAGATAAATAGAGTCGTGGTGTCAGCTCACGTTACCTGTCCTCTCCAATTTAAAATAACTGTGTGTAAACACCACCCCATGGACACTGGGAGCATAGAATCCCCCAGTGCCTCTGGTAATTCAGAGGGGAAAGGACTTCAGTCTAGTTTGTAACTCCTGTGCCTTAATAACAAGATTCTACCCTATCAGCCTGATCTATAATTCATATCATCTACAATTGTGTCGCTTTTTTCCATGCTCTATCACCCTAGAGATTCAACCCGATTCCTTTTCCTTCATTTTTTCCAGTTTCTATTTCGAATAAATATCTGTGATATGAGGAATTTTATACTTCCATGTGGCTTAACCCATTTTTCATAAAAAAAAAAAAAAAAAAAAAAAGATATAACCACCCTCCTCTCCCTTCCATTTTCTCAGCCCCCACAATCCTGGACATTTCCATATTCATGACCTTACTCTGCAAAGGAATTTACATCTCCTCTGTAACTTTGGACATCCAAAGGCCCATTTGTTTTTTTTTTTGTTTTGTTTTGTTTTTGTTTTATTTTATTTTATTTTTTATTTTTTATTTTTTAAGAATTTACATTCAAATTAGTTAGCAGACAGTGAAACAATGATTTCAGGAGTAGATTCCTTAATGCTCCTTACCCATTTAGCCCATCCCCCCTCCCACAACCCCTCCAGTAACCCTCAGTTTATTCTCTGTATTTAAGGGTCTCTTATGGTTTGCCTCCTTCTCTGTTTTTATCTTACTTTTTCTTCCCTTCCCTTTTGTCCATCTGCTTTGTTTCTTAAATTCCACATGAATGAAATCATATAAATGTCTTTCTCTGACTTATTTCGCTTTGCATAATACATTCTAGTTCTGTCTATGTTGTTGCAAGTGACAATATATCATTCTTTTTGATAGCCGAGTAGTATTCTACTGTATATATGTATATGTGTGTGTGTGTGTGTGTGTATATTCTACTGTATATATGTATATGTGTGTGTGTGTGTGTGTGTGTGTACACACACACACACACACACATTGTATATATATATACATTGTGTGTTTATATATACACATACATTGTGTGTGTGTGTGTGTGTGTGTATATATGTGTGTGTGTGTGTGTGTATTTGTGTGTGTGTGTGTATATATATATATATATATATATATATATATATATCAGCATTTTTGTATTTTTTGGATAAATACCTAGTAGTGCAATTGCTGGGTCATAGGGTAGCTCTATTTTTAAACTTTTGAGGAAACTTTATTCTGTTTTCCAGAGTGGCTGTATCAGTTTGATTTTTAATAGCTCTTTGTGTATAAAAAATGTTAATGTCTTTCCATTGTAGATGTTATAAATGTTTTTTTATTTGAAATTCAATTTTGTTTGTGGTACTGCCTATGAACACATTTTTTAAAAAAATTAAAGTGATATTTATCAATTTAAACATACCTTCTTATATAACAAAAATCTATTTTTTAAATTTAAAAGACAATATTTTGCATATTTCTTTAAAAATGTTAAATATTTATAAGTTGTTATATGGGAAATTTGCATGCTTCACATTATGTATCTACTTGTTTTAAAATTTACGGTTACTAAAATTTTGTGGTTTTCTTTATATATAAGCTTAGTACATTTAATTTTGTTTCATTCTTTAGTATTTTGTATTTTATATTGATACTGTGATGAAGTCATTTTCTATTATGTTTTCCAAGTGGTTATTGATGGCATATAGAAAAGCTATTTGATTTTATAGAGATTTTGTAATAGCCCATGTCACTATTACATTTATTTTTTACAGTTTTTATTACTTTCCTGGCTTTCTCAGTAGATAATCATATCATATAGAAATGGTTGTAATCATATTTTTTCCTAATAGCTTATATATCTAATTTATTTCATCCTGTGTCACTTCATCCTATGGCTAGTCCTTCCCCTAAATTATTATATAACGGATGCCATTGTCCTAGTCTTGCATTTAATGAAACTATCCCCATTTTTGCACAATGAAATATAAGATTTAAAACAATATTAAAGAAGTATTACCAAATTGGTTAAATTTTTGTTCAATTTTGTAAAGAAAATCTATGCTTATCTCCGTTGTAAATGCTAATGAGACAGAATATATAAATAGATGCCTTAATATATCATCCCTCTATTACTGTCATCAGCGCTATTGGCTATTTTACACACACACACACACACACACACACACACGGCTATATGGCTCGCTCTGTTTTAAACATTTAATTTCAGAAATGTACACATATATCTCTTGGTAAGATTGATCTATAAATGTATTTTTGTACCATCTACAAGTTTTAGAAATCCTACTTCACTTGATTTTGGAATCTTGGATGAGTACCTTTCCCTATAAGAATTTATTTAATACACTTGTAAATTGAGATCACTACAATCATCCTTTACAGAAAGCAATTTCTTTTCCCTAAAGATATTCCAGGTAATACAGAAACGAATGACAGCATCCTTCCCATTTAGGGTGCTAAACTTGATAATGAAACTAACTTTGTTTAAAAAATAAATAAATAGGGGCACCTGGGTGGCTCAGTCTGTTAGGCGTGAGGCTCTTGGTCTTTTGGTTTAGGATCAGGTCACGATCTCATGGCTAAGCAGTTTCAAGCCCCACATCAGGCTCTGGGCTGACAGCATGGAGATTGCTTGGGATTCTCTCTCTCTCTCCTTCTCTGCTTATCCCCCACTTACACTTTCTCTGTCTCTCTGAAAATAAACTTCACAAATAAATAAATAAACCTTGTAAGTAAAGAAAGAAAGAAAAGAAAAGAACTTTTTTAAAGCTACTCATTTGAACGCTCTCTTTTATCTTGTCCCTCTATGTTTAGGTCCTCTTGAACATTGCATGACAAACTCTTCGAGGGCTGATCTGAGAGCTTTTTCATACAGGAAGTTTACCTTTCTAATTTCTAATCTAGACACCAATGAGATAATAATACAAGGCACTTGCTTGCATAGATGTTTTACAAATTGCTTTTCCCATACTATTTACTCACATAACTAAAACATGAAATACTGGGAAAGGTGAATACACATACATACAATTTAAATTCCCTTCAGTTAAGCCTAAAAATTTAACTATTTTCATTTTAAATAAGCTGATTTTAAGTTTAAATGTTCATTGTCATGAAGTGTCATTAATGTGTATGTGTATATATATATATATATATTCCTAAAATACATTTCTATAATTAGAATGTAACTATATCTAATATATTACAGTGTAGCCAAACAACATTCTAGTATATAGTCCATCAAGCATGTATTAAAGCATTATTCTCTCATATTTGAAAAGATTATTTAATATTTTGAACATATTGACACTTGAATTTACACTAAGAAATAATCCTACATACTTCTTTTGTAATCTTATATTGAATTTAGTGACAAGGAAGTTATGATGTGAGTAGGGCCCAAGTACTCAGGTTTTATAATAATATCTATGGTATGGTTTTGTAGCAGCTTTATGATACCAGTTGTATTTTACTGCAGTATTTTTGTCTTTAGTTTCTCCAGGGTAGTTGGATATTATTTATGATTTGGCTGAAGATGAAATGGCTCAAGGGATTAGTAATGAGATATACAGCCTTTCATCTCAAAGTTTTTAGTTCCAGCATATGATACTTATGCCTGAGAGTCCATATCACCTGTTGCTTATGAAATACGCTAAGTAACATGAATTTAGAGAATAGAGTCAAATCACCTGCAACCAAATTTTATGTTACAAGATGCATGTTCATAACTAATCAACAACCTTCGTGTTAAGCTTTGCAAGGACATCATAATTAACCTATTCCATAGATGCTGGCTCCCTTTGGTGGCATAAAGCCAGAAGCCTCATGGAATAGACTAATCTATTAACTGTTGGTCTATTGGCCACTGCTGTCTATTGGCTGTTGGGTAAATGGTTAATGGCTTAACCATTAGTCATTATTACAGTAACATATATTAGGTAATGTTTATTAAGTATCTACATTAGTTGCTTTACATTATATGCATAAGATCATTTGGTCAGATAAAAACCTGAGGTAGGGATTCCTCTTTATATGTATATAATATATATACACATACCCTGCTTTGTATATTGAGTCAACTGAAAATGAAGCTTCTCCGCTTATGTACAATGAAGGAAACAATCAACAAAACAAAAGGCAACCAATATAATGAGAGACGATATTTGCAAATGATGTATCTTATAAATGGCTAGTATTCAAAAATCTATAAAGAACTTACCAAATTTAATACCCCCAAAACAAATAATCCAGTGAAGAAATGGGCAGAAAACATGAATAGACATTTTTTCAAAGAAGACACATAGATGGCTAACAGAAGCATGAAAAGATACTCAACATCACTTATTATCAGAGAAATACAAATCAAAACTACAATGAGGTACTCCCTCATACCTGTCATGGTCAAAATTAACAACACAGGAAACAACAGATGTTGGTGAGGATGTGAGAAAGGGGAACTATCTTATGTTGTTGGTGGGAATGCAAACTGGTGCAGCTACTCTGGAAAACAGCATGGAGTTTCCTCAAAGGGTTAAAAATAGAACTACCCTATGACCCAACAATTTCACTACTAGGCATTTATCCCAAGGATACAAAAATACTGATTTGAAGGAGCACATGCACCCTGATGTTTATAGCAGCATTATCAACAATAGCCAAATTATGGAAATAATTCAAATGTACATCGACTGATGAATGCATAAAGAAGATGTACACACACACACACACACACACACACACATACACACACACAGGAATATTGCTTAGCCATCAAAGAGAATGAGATCTTGCTATTTGCAATGATGTGGATGAAGCTAGAGTGTATTATGTAAATGAAATAAGTCAGTCAGAGAGAGCCTAATACCATATGATTTCACTAATATGTGGAATTTAAGAAACAAAACAGATAAAAATAGGGAAAAAGAAAAAGAGAGAGAGAAACAAACCATAAGAGACTCTTAACTATAAAGAACAAATTGAGGGTGGCTGGAGGGGATGTGGGGTAGAGGATGGGCCAGATGGGTGAATTAAGGAGGGCACTTACTGTGATGAGCGTTGGGTGTTACATGTAAGTGATGACTCACTAAAGTCCACTCCTGAAACTAATATTACACTATATGTTAACTAAAATTTATATAAAAACTTGAAATATAAAAAAAAAAGGAAAGAAAATGTAGCGTTCTTGAAATCAAATAGTAGATAGTAAAGCTAGGGTTCAAACTCAAAGCCATTCTGCTTTGACTATACAATAGTTTAATTCACATTCTTTAAACATTACTTTGAATATTAAGTAAATTGGGCAAAGTACCCTCGATTCAAGGATATACTCCATAGCATTAGATTCACTTCCTCTCATCCATTCTCCAAAAAAGGAACAAAAAAACATAAAAGAATTTAGCAGCCTTTTCCTTGTTGAATATGTTAATAAAGTATATTCGAGTCAGATTTTTTTCTTCACATTACTCCCAGGCTCTAGATTCTAGATGAGCATTGTTAGGACACCTATTAACACTTAATAATTTTAATTTTAAATATGTATATATATTTAAAATATGCAACTTAAAATTTTAAGTATGTATTAGACACAATACACATACACACACAGTGTTAACTGTTGGCAATTTTCACTTACTTTAAATTTTTTTAAACGTTTATTCATTTTTTCAGAGACAGGGAGAGACAGAGCATGAGCGGGGAAGGGGCAGAGAGAGGGAGACACAAAATCTGAAGCAGGCTCCAGGCTCTGAGCTGTCAGCACAGAGCCCGAAGTGGGACGCGAACTCATGGACCTTGAGATCATGACCTGAGCCAAAGTCAGACGCTCAACGAACTGACCCACCCGGGAGCCCCTGCAATGTTCACTTTTAAGCAACTCTACCACCATTCACTATGATAAACACACTGAATTAGCAATTTAGTAAGTAGTATCTTAGTGACTTATGGATTAATATATGTTTAGGAAATATATAGGCAGTAAAAGCCATGAGTAAAGTACACAGTAAGAATAAGAAATAAGCTTCATGAGAAAAATAACTTTTACTTTCTGCTGAAAATATTGTTTAATTATTTTATCCTATTTCCCCTTACCCTCACCACCACCACCAAAAATAATTTCCAGTATGATGTTGTCACAGAAAGTAATTATAGTCCTGATGTTGAGGAACAAATATTTCATGGGTAATATCCTAAAGAAGATTTAGAAAGTTACCTCCTTAAAAATCAATTAGGGTCAGTCATTATATTCATTCATCCATTTAACATATAATTTTGAATTCCTGTTTTTTTACAAAAACTACTGTAAGTACAGAGATTATATTAATACACCAGTATTAAAATGTATTTTCATCTTTGTGTTTATAGTCTGATTAGCAGTGACAAGATAAATAAATAATTTAAGAGGAATAAGTACTATAAGGGAAGTACACAGCTATTGTTTAGTATTTCACATGCAGATTTTCTTGAACTGACATGATAAATCACAAGAAAGAAATGTACCAAGGACGTAGAGAATCTCAAAATGTTTGGTAAAGTAAGTCTTGATTTATCAGAAGGAGCTGAGTGTCTTTTTCCTGTAGCAGAGATAAAAAAAGAAGCTCTCTTAGAGCATTAGTAGTTTAAAACCCTCTAGTAGCTTTTACATAACAAACAAAACATATACCCAATCATTTCTCTGCTCCCATTCTCAACCTATTCATGTAACTTTAATTTTCCTATTATGTTCTCAAGTGGGTCAGATGAGCAGACTGTGGGTCAGATGAATCAGACTGTGATTCACAATTCCCCCAAAGAGAGGTACAATTTGTGAGGGGAAAGAATCTTCAATATCTGTTAGAGTTGAATCTGAAACTGTAATTTACAGAACAAATGTAAGCTAATGCCATGAATGTTGAATTTGTTGCACTGTTAATGTAGAAAAATAATTTAGGTCTAGGGCTAGGATGCGTAATTTTTTTACATTGCATGTAATGATTCTGTGTTAAAGAAAGCGGGTTATCGGTGCCACCAAGCAAACTCAATAGTCACAAACAGGAAATAAGAGAGAGTGTATTTCCCAGGTTGATTCCCTAACAATAAATCACTGCCGTTATCTTTACACCCTAATAGTGCACTTACTCACTGTGGCAAACTTCTGACAGTCACTTTAATACATCTTGAGGTTAGTGGCAAGTTGTATAACTTAGAACAAATTCCAGGTGCTGAATTCCGAGGCTCATGACTGGTAGGCAATGAATGACTGTATTTTTAGTAAACCCTTTAATCCTATGGAAAGCCTATCTGACATGAGAGTGTAAACCATAGATCACTGTAGCAAACGTGATTAGTCTGAGAAAAAATCCCCATTATTTATAGTCTCCTTTGAGAGAAAATCTCTTCCCTGAGTCTCTTATAAGATATAGTTTAGAAAATAGTGTGTTAATAGTTGCCATTTTCATCTATGTATAACCTCAGAAGGAAATGTTTTTGACATGTGTTTTCTACATGCTGTCATAAATGTAATGATTCTTTTTTTAACTGCTTCCTTTCATTCTAAAAATAGAGAATTTGGGGTCAGAATTCTTGTGGCTTTAGTCTCAAATCCCATCTAGTATTTACTCATCCAAATTTTTATGGAGTACTAACGGTTTAAAACACAACAACAAAACAACTTTGATTTAAAGAAAATACAATCCTCCACCTTCAGTGAGCTTACAGGCTGGTAGAAAAAAAAAAGGATGTAATAACTGCATTAGAAAACAATATATTTGCTACAAGAAAATATAGATACAAGTTAAGATTAAGAGTAATGAGATCAGATTTCCTGAAGGCAGACCGCCAGGACTCCTGAGACAATGTGAATGTGTCTAGCGTATAGATTTGATACAAAAAATAAACAAATAAATAAATAAATAATACAAATAACTACATTTGAATAAATAAAGTTGATCAAAAGCATTAAGTATAGGCCCAAGGAGCTCAATGAAGCCCAAGTGGGATTAGTTGAAAGAAAACCACAATTAGGCACATCAGAGTCAAAGTCCGGAAAACCAAAGAAAGCAAAAGATTTAAAAGAAATCAGAGGAAAAAGATGTTACAGTAAGATGAACAACGATAAAAAAAAAAAATGATTGTTAATTTCTCATCAAAGGCGATGCTAGACAGAAGACAATGGGATTACATTTTTAACACTTTTTTAAAGACTAAAAACTAGAAATGATATTCAGTGAAACTATCCTTCAAAATAAGTACAACATAAAAAAAATTATAGACAACTCAAAGCTGAGAGATTTTGTCACTAGGAGACGTGTGCCATAAAAATACTAGAGGAGTTCTTCAAGCTGAAGGGAGTGATATCAGATGGAAATTTGGGTGTATAGGCTGGAATGAAAACACCTGTAATATGGTATGGGTAAGTACAAAAGACCATTTTTTTCCTGTTTTTAATGTCTTTTAAAAGACACCTGATGGTAATTTTTAAAGCATGTCAACAAAATTGGCTTTTTGAAAAAGATAATTGAAACAACAAAAAGAAATGTATCCTGATGTTTTAAGACAAACATATAAAATATTTAGCACACTAGCACAAAAATTAAGAAGAAAATAAATGGAAGTGCCTTACATTGCATTTGCAGTAGTAACTATCAATTCTAGGATAAGTACAATAGGTTCAGGATGCATATTATAGTCACTAGAACAACTGCTTATAAATTAATATACACACACACATTGTATAAACACACACACACACACACACACACACACACACACGGATGGTTGTTTTAACCAGGTAATATCACCTGAAAATCAAAACTGAACCTTGGTTTCAGAATGTCTCTGAGAGGGGTGCCTGGGTGGCTCAGTCAGTTGAGTGTTCGACTCTTGTATCAGCTCAGGTCATGATGTCACAGTTTGTGAGTTCGAGCCCCCCGTTGGGTTCAGTGCTAGGCTTGCATCCTGCATCCTGCTTGGAATTCTTTTTCCCTTTCTCTCTCTGACCCTCTCCCTCTCTCTCTCTCCCTCTCTCTCTCTCTCTCTCTCTCAAAGATAAATAAACTCAAAATGTCTCTGAGAAAGCAGTACTGAGAAAATAATTGCACAGAATACTACTTAGCTTAATTAAATTCTGCAGTAAATTATGTGTCAATTGTAAGCAAGAAAAGGGAAGGGACAAGAATGAAAATAATGTCTTTCCTGCTAGCAGGTGGGTCATCTTGATCTTTGTCAGCAGTTGCTGATGATTGGTATGCATGGGCCTACCAAATAACTCAGTGCACTTGAGGAATACTCAGGAAGTCATGCTCTACTGATGTTCAGTATCATGTGGCTTCTGGGTTTACATGTTAACTGGAGTACTTGGGCAGTAACAAACTCTTCTCTTGTATTGGCTCAAAATTGTATCATCTAGGTCTAATTGACTATATTCAAAGTCATCTCATACATTAAATCATAGGTTAGGTAAATTATATATAACTTCAGGGTACAGCAGGTGTTTATGTCTTTTGGACAAGGTAGCCACAGCAACCGGGCTCTCACAAACAACTTAATGTTTATCAGTAGATGACCTTACATGTTTATGGTTTTGCATACTTTAGGGGTAAAACATGTTTTTCAACTCTTGGGAGACATGTTTATGTGCAATTTGAAAGAAACCTGTTAATAACCCAAAGAACATTTTGGGTTTCAAGCACAGTGAAGATATGTATGTTCACTCTCATGAGGAAGGATGAGATATCTTTTACATAAATTTACTTTACATATCACAGAGATATATCTAAAAGCCAGCAGAAGAATATGAGACAAGTATGAGACAAGTATGTCTCCTATGAGACAAAGTATACTTTATGACAAAAAGGTGTTTTTCAGAACTAAAAAGGGACCAAGGTCAATTACCTAGGAGACATAGCTACCCAAAATATGTAAGAGCTTAAAATCAGAGTGCCAAAATGCAAACATTGACAGAAGAGGAAAGAACTAGAATAAACCAACAATGATTATTGGGGACTTTAACATTCCTCACTAATCCATAGATACTGTAGCTAAAAGTATAAAAATTGTATAGAAGATTGTAACAACACCATCAATTACTGTTTAATTTCATCCACAATAACTTATTGGTCCTATGTTGAACCTGACAATGTGTTAAGAACTGAATTGCAATGATGAATGAGATTCAGTCTCTTTTAAAAAAGCTCAAATTTTCAATCATAAGACACAGATGAAAACAGATAAATTGCAATTAAATGTGCTGTTGAATATTTTAATACTTTAAGAGGACTTTATTAGGTGCTGTTGCAGAAATACAAACAAAGTTTGTTGCAGAGGAACTCATTCTCATTAAGAAAATTAGAGATTTATTAGGGAGACAATATTTGAACAGATTTCTAAGGACAAGAGTATCTAAAGGAATAGGGTGAGTCATTCCAGACAAAGGGAAGAACAAAAACTGTATCCTTTGTAGATACAAAGGAATGCAGTTTCAGAAGGATCTGTAATATGTTGGAAATGTCACACAAGAAGAGGGAGATGTTCCACAAATGAGGCTGTGACAGTATACTGAGGTGGTTGTGAAGATGTATATGCTGAGATAAGAAGTTTTAACCTACTGGCCTAAAAATCCAAGAGAAAGACGCAATGTCATCAGCATTTTTAAGATGATGATTCCGGGCACAACAGAAGGTGGTCCCAAGTCAAGTTAGGCTGGAGGTAGAGACGCACCTAAAAGAGATTAGAACTTCTAACTTGGTGGTGAAATAACATGTTGGTCTGTTTCCATAAGCTTCAAGAAATGTCAGAAATCATTTGTTACCAACAAATTACTAAAATTTACAAATTATTTAGAAGAGATTCAAGTAAATCCTTATAATAAAAATCCTTTTATTCACTTACATTATAATACGATTTCTCGAGTGGGAGCAAATAGATATTATTAAAGCTAATGAAACAGAAATCATACACAAGCCTACACCCATATGACTCTTGATCGCACATAAATTTTGCCTGATATTTGTGTACCAGCTATGATCACCAGTAGCATCAATATACCCCCAGATGTCCAAACGAGTAAGCTGAGCATTAAACTAGATCCTTTTCTCTCTCTCACTAATGACCCAACCAAACTTGCAAATGTTACTTCTTTCATATTCTTCATATTCTCCTAATACTCTTTTTTTTCCCTTTTTTCTCCTAGTACTGCTTTTATTCTTTCCATAATTTTTCATCTTAATACTATAATAGCCTTACCAGAATACTACCTTACGTGGTTCTCATAACATTATGGATAAAATAAATACTTCCTCAATAACTAATTAATTCATTTCAAACAAGTCCCCAAAATATTCCTTTTCAAGAATAAAATGGAAATTAATTTGCAAATTTGATATACTCTTTCATTCTCCCTTCCATTTATTCTTTATCCTCTCCTTGGGACACTGACTGAATTTCACTGATATTTTGCTGGATAATTCAGGAATTCTCCAATCTGGCTTATTGTGTTACGTGAAAACTCCCAGTGAAGTTATACACACCAGAGACAATATTAAATAAGAAATCAAATCACCATATTATTGTAAAATGCGTGGCATTAACTCCTCAAATAAACACTGACAAAGCTGGGTTGGAGTGTTAATTTGGCTTAAGACTCAAGCAGAGTTCATCCTATTCTGGAAGTCTCAGGTTTACTACTAACTGGCCACCTATGGATGAAAGCACCACACTGCACAAAAGAGAGGAAAAGAATGAAAGAGAGGGAGAGGAAGAGTGCTAGACTCTATACAATCACCCCACTGTCCTGAAAAAGGCAGTCCAGTAAATGAGTATCCTGGAACCAATGAATCTAGTTGGCATCTCTTTCTTGAGGGGAAGTATATGGGGGGAGGGCAGCTAGGATATTAGTGAAGAAGAAAAAAAAAAAACTGTGAAGATAGAATTGCCAAAATTTCTAAACTCAATGAAACTTCTAAGCCCACAGATCAAAAAAGCTCAACGAATCCCAGTGCAAGAAAATCTCATGAAAGATTATAATTCAATTGCTCAAAACCAGGGATAAAGAGAAAAAATTTAACAGCTACCAGAAAAAAAAGACACATTACATACATTAGAACAAAGACAAGATGTCTACAGATTTGTTTGGAAACAGCGAAAGCAAGAAGACACTGGAGTAACATTATTAAAGCAGTGAAATAAGTAATAGCTTAGAATTCTATACCCATATCTTTCAACAACAAAGACAAAATATAAATATGTTCAGAAATACAAAAGCTGAAAGAATTCACCATCAGCAGACCATCCTTGCAAAAAATGTTAAACTCCTTCAGGCAGACACTAAATGATACTAAACGAACCTACAGATCTATATAAAGAAATGAAGAACATGAAAAAATGGTAAAGACGTGGTTTAACACATGTAATTCTGTTCTTATTTAAAGCTTTTAAAAAGATAGTTGACTGTTTAAACAGAAATAATATCAATACTTGGGTGCTATGTTTTATATATACAACAATAGCATAAAGGCGGAGAAGGAAAAAATAGATTAATTTGTAAGGTTCTTATACTGTACATGAAGGGATCCAATATTACTGAGATTAAGTTAACGATATATACCGTAAACCAGAATCAACCACAAGAGCAAAAGAGCACTATAGCTGGAAAGCCAAAAAAAAGAAGATAAAGTAAAAGCATCAGAGGATACAACAGATTCAAAACAAAACAAACAAATACATAATGCGTTTACACTTATATAACACTTTAGAAAATGCAAATTAATGTGTACTAATAGGAAACACAGCCTAGGGAGTGGGAAATGGGAAGGACAGATAGAGCAAGACTACAAAAAGATGAAAAATGGCTAGGGAGATAGATATGTTTACCATATTGATTTCTGTGTTGGTTTCTCTGCTCCATAAATATGTCAAAAGTCATCAATTTATAAAATTTAAGTGCAGTTCATGACATGTTAACTATTTTTCAATAATGCTATAAGTACTTTCTAAAAATAATAAATTATCATCCTAATAAAGATTGGGGGCCACGGGGGCTATATGGACCAGAAACCTATTGAAGACATACGGGAAAAAGAACACAGAAAATGAATGTTAGTTTAG
The DNA here is from genome assembly GCF_018350155.1 of Leopardus geoffroyi. Classification (NCBI taxonomy): domain Eukaryota; kingdom Metazoa; phylum Chordata; class Mammalia; order Carnivora; family Felidae; genus Leopardus; species Leopardus geoffroyi. The sequence continues at coordinate 117,546,302 of NC_059338.1, read as the reverse complement.
GGTGGCAAAAAAATGCATTAATAAAGAAAGGAATAAAAGAAGGGATAAGAGAGCGTTTTACTGTCCAATGAGGTAGCCACTAGCCATGTGTGGCTACTGAGCACTTGAAATGTAACTTGCTCAAACTCAAATTTGTCAAGGTATAAAACACACACTGGATTTCCACCCCCATCAGTTTAAAAATAATAAAATATATTATTAATGTTTTTATTATATACTTCATTAAATCTTATTAAAGTAAGATTTTATATATGTTGGGTTAAAAAAGGTATATTATTGGGGTACCTGGGTGGTTAAGTTGGTTAAGCGTCCAACTTGGCTCAGGTCATGATCTAATGGTTTGTGAGTTCAAGCCCCGCGTTGGGCTCCATGCTGACGGCTCAGAGCCTGGAGCCCTCTTTGAATTCTGTGTCTTCCTTTCTCTCTGCTCCTTCCCTGCTCATGCCCTGTTGCTTTATCTTACAAAAATAAACATTCAAAAACATTTTAAAAAGGTATATATATATATTTTAAACTTTATTTATTTTTAGAGAGACAGAGAGAATGTGAGCAGGGAAGGGGCAGAGAGAGAAGGAGAGAGGGAAAATCCTAAGCAGGCTCTGTGTGGCCAGCCAGCACGCAGAGCCCAATGTGGGGCTCAAACCATGACACCGGGAGATTATGACCTAAGCCCAAATCAAGAGTCCAATGCTTAAGTGACTGAGCCACCCAGGTCCCCAAGGTATACTATTTTTTTTTTAATTTTTTAACGTTTATTCATTTTTGAGAGACAGAGAGACACAGTGTGAGTGGGGAGGGGTAGAGAGGGAGACACAGATTCAGAAGTAGGTTCCAGGCTCTGAGATCACAACACAGAACCCGATGCAGGGCTGTAAGCCACCAACCGCGAGATTGTGACCCCAGCCGAAGTCCGACACTTAACCGACTGGGCCACTCAGGCGCCTCCCAAGTTATATTATTAAAATTCATTTTACTTTTACTTTTTTTTTAGTGTGGCTATTAGAATAGTTAACATTACATGGATAGCTTGAATTATGTCTATACAACAGTACAACAATAGTACAACAGTACTATTATGGGGGGTGGGTTAATATCTATAAACAGGTAAGTTAATGACTCACGTAAAATATTGTCACAGTAAAGTTCACCAAAACTAACAATATGTAAGCTACTCATAGAGTCACTTGAAACTGTAATGGGATAATACTTTGCATTTCTGCATTTTCCTTAAAGCATCATTTCTTAAATGCAAGAGAAGAAATTGAGTAGTTTCTTTGTTACTACCAAGTTTGAGAAAGTTATCAGATGCCGATTCTCCCTTGTTTTAAGAATACTCGAAGTGAAAATTAACATTACAATACAAAGTAACTTGATTAGCTACTTTTCAGACTAAAAAAAAACAAAACAAAAAAAAAAACCTAAGAAATCTTCCCTAATTGCACAACTGCAAGTAGATAGGAAAATTAAATTCTGTCTCCAATCTTAACCATTTTAGTGATTCTTGAGTTAAGACCAAATATTTAAGGAAATATTTGTATTCTTTCTTCCTGCTTTTATTTTGTTTTCATCCCAATATAGTTCACGTACGGTGTTCGATTAGTTTTGAATGCACAATGTTCAACAATTCCATACAACATCCAGTGCTATCACAAGTACACTCCTTAATCCTCTTTACCTATTTTACCCATCCCCCCACTCGCCTCTCCTCTGGTAACCATCTGTTTGGTGGCTATAGTTAAGAGTCGGTTTCTTGGTTTTTCTTTTTTTCCCTTTTTTTAAAAAAAATTTTTTAACGTTTATTTTTGAGACAGAGAGAGACAGATCATGAACAGGGGAGGGTCAGAGAGAGAGGGAGACACAGAATCTGAAACAGGCTCCAGGCTCTGAGTGGTCAGCACAGAGCCCGACGCGGGGCTCGAACCCACAGACCGCGAGATCACGACCTGAGCCGAAGTCGGACGCTCAACCGACTGAGCCACCCAGGCGCCCCTCCTTTTTTTTTTTTTTTTTTTTTTTAAATTAAATGTCTCCTGGGTAAAATCATATGGTATTTGTCTTTCTCTGACTGGTTTATTTCACTTGGCATCACCCCACACTCCACCATCACAACCTATCCTAACCATTTCAATCAGCTAGCCACACAGGAGACCCAAGCTACTTTATAGCCCTCCGAGCAACTAACTGGAAAGCCCTTCCCAAGAAAAGCCTACTCAATCTTCTAAATATGTTCCTGTTCCCCATGGCAAACTTGAACTTCATTTTCATGTTTTCTGAAAGAGCTGAGAATTTTCTCTGTTGGTGATGGGTATGAAATCCTCTACCCTCAGTAGGAAGCCAGTCTGTCAGGTGGGTGGGATGTGCTTCAGTACATTTAACAGGAAAGAACACTGCCTGCCAAGAGACCAAGCGCATCTTACGCAAAGTTTACATATGTACTGACTTCAGCTGTAAGTTATGAATTCAGGACCTAATGTGGTACCAAAAAAAACCAATCATGCTGTTTTGCTATATGAATATTTATAGAGTTGATTGACAAACTTTTAAAATTAATCTTAATGTTCCTTAAGGTTGTCACTCGGCAATTTGCTTCAGTGGAAGATGTGACACTCATTTTGATTTATTAGTTGCCTGCAGAGTTTTGATTAGTCAGCCATATGTTTTACCCTCCTTAAAAAATTTGGAAACCAATCTCCATCTTATGTGCACATTTAAAGAGACTTTGCTTAAACAGCCTTTTGATTAAATTGTACCTACAATTAGAATACAAGAGATTGTGTAGCCGTAACGACCAACGCAGGCATTTCAGTGACTTAGCGCAATAAACATTTATCATTCATGCTAAATGTCCGCACAAGTCAAAGAGCCATTTCACATCATCTTATACGGACATTATCTCCCTTCGGAAGAAGGACTACAGGGATGCCTGGCTGGCTCAGTTGATAGAGCAGGTGACTCTCAGGGTTCTGAGTTTGAGCCCCATGTTGGGTGTAGAGATTACTTAAAAATAAAAGTAAAAGAAAATAAAATTACTACAGATCTGGTTACATTTGAACCTTATCAGATGTGGGAAAGAGGAATGAGGGAGAATTCAATATTTAGAAAAACTCCCATATCTCTAACATCAGCTACAGGGTAGTTAGTGATGATTTTAAGTGAAGAAAGAAAAGCTTCAAGGTTTAAGTACCCTAAATTAAATGGTAAACATACCAGAATAAAATATAGGTAAATTTTTGTATAATTTTGCGAAGGAAAAAAGTTATTAAGCTTGAAACAGAGTTATGAAGGTATCAACTCTATATGACAGATTTTTGAACAACAATTTTGAAGATATTTTGACAGAGATGCTTATAAAATCAAGAAGAAAGATAAAATGAAACCTACAGGAAAGTATTATAAAAATAACGTGGCAGAGAGATAGCATCTTCAGCAAATGAAGACTTACAAATCAGTAAGAAAAATAAACTAGTTTACTAACATCTAAAACATACAAACAGCCTGTGAAAAATTGTTCAACATCATAAAAATTTTTAAATGTAAATTGAAATAATAATGTGTTTGAAATATCAAACTGATAAATATTAAAGAAGGATAGTATGCAAAACCACGAAGGATATATGAAGACAACCATTCCTACACTCTGCTTGTGGAAATATGTCTTAGCAAAATCTTTCTTCAAAGCCATTGATTCTAACCATAATCTTTCAATATGCATGTGCCCATTGACCACAAATTTACCACAGAAGGTTTGACTTCAAAGAATGATCTGGAACCAAATTAAATATCTACTAGAAGGGATTGGTTTAATTTACCCAAATATCTATGAAATGGATTACCATCCTGCTATTGAACAATATGAAATGAATACTGACATGTAAAAAGCTGACAACATGTTGTTAAAGTAGAATCAATTTATAAATTTTAATAGACTTTCTAAGTTTTTATTTTATTTTTAAAACCTGTATGTGTACATTTAATAATATATAGGATCCTACATGAAATCCCCATGTATAAGTATAATATTTTGCTCTGTCAGTCAGAGTCCACCAGAGTATAGATGGCACCTTCTATCTGGATAGCTCAAATTAATTTAATTTTAAAAATGTGAAATGCAGCTGAGGAGGGAGGAATGGTACAAGAAGCTAGGGATAGCAGCAGCTGAGCTGTCACACCCATGGCTCTGGTGAAATGAAATGAGACAACAGTAGGCAGCTCCTGAGACAAGCCCCAACAATCCCCATGTGTTGCTTCTATTCACATGGTGTGTGTTCCCTTTCCCTTTGAGTGTGGGTTGCACTTTGTGACTCCCTTGTAACGGATGAACACACCAGAAGTGATGGGATGACACATCAAAGATCAAGCTTAAAGAGAATGTGGCTTTCGTTTTGACTCTCTCTTGCTCTCTCCCACAGTCTCTCATCACTTGAACCAGGCGAAGCAAGCCGCCATGTTATGAGCAGCCCTGTGGAGGGACCCACACAGCATGGAGAGGAACGGAGGTCCTCAGCCCAACAGTTTACAAGGAATTGAAGACTACCAGAAATCACAAGAGTGAAGTGGGAAAAAATATTTGTCAGCCCTAATAAGTCTTTCTGTTTGTTTCAATTTTTTATTTAAATTCTAGTTAGTTAACATATAGTGTAATATTCATTTCAGGAGTAGAGTTTACTGAGTCATCACTTACATACTATACCCAGTGCTCATCACAACAAGTGCCCTCCTTAATGCCCATCACCCATTTAGCCCATTCCCCCACCCACCATCCCTGCAGCAACCCTCGTTTTGTTCTTCACAGTTAAGAGTCTCTTATGGTTTCCTCCCTGTTTTTATTCCTTCCCCTATGTTCATTTCTTTTGTTTCTTAAATTCCACCTACGAATGAAATCATATGGTATTTGTCTTTCTCTGACTTATTTTGTTTAGCATAATACACTCTAACACCATCCGTGCCATTGCAAATGGCAAGATTTCATTCCTTTCTATGCCTATAATATTCCATTGTATTTATATACCACATCTTTATCCATTTATCAGTCACTGCACATTGGAGCTCTTTCCATAAATTGGCTATTGTTCATAATGCTGCTGTCAATGTCAGGGTGCATGCGCTCCTTCAAATCAGTACTTTTGTATCCTTGGGATAAATACCTAGTAGTGTGATTGTTGGGTTGTATGGTAGTTCTATTTTTAACCTGCTGAAAAACCTGTATGCTGTTTTTCAGAGTGGCTACACAGTTTGCATTCCCACCAACAGTGTGAGAAGGTTCCCCATTTCTCCACATCCTCGCTAACATCTGTTATTTCCTGTGTTGTTAATTGTAGCCATTCTGACAAGTGTGAGGTGGTATCTCATTGCAGTTTTAATTTGTATTTCCCTGATAATGAATGATGTTGATCATCTTTTCATGTGTCTGTTAGCAATTTGTACATCTCACCCTCACTAAGTCTTGATGACTGAAGCCCTGGCCTAGAGACTGACTACAATCTCCTGAGAGATCCTGAGCCAGAGGCAAGCAAGTAAACCAGTCCTCTGTTCTTAGATAACAAACATTTTGAGTTAAGCTCTTTGTTTTCCTATGCTAAAAGGGGTAATTCATCACACAAAAATAGATAACATTGAAATAACATGAACCCATAAAGAAAGAGTCATGCAGAGCAGATCACCTTGAGAGGAGCAGTGACCAGCTATTGAGGGATGCAGTCAAGCCTACACAGGGAGGAAATCAGAAGAAGCAGTATCTTCACTTTACTCCGCCCTCCGGCTGATCTCCTGGTGGCAGAGAATAGGATGTAGAAGAGAAGAAATCTGGTGGGACAATAGAAGGTTTGGGGCATAATGATACTCTGTATATTACTACATATTATGTACTATATATAAAAAGGTGTGGAATGACAGAGTACACATTTATAGTGTTTACCTCTGAGTAGTGAGGTTATGGTCATGTAATTATTTTTTGTTGTTTCTTTGTTTTGTAATAAATAAAGTTTAATTAAACAAGAGTTGCTAAATCGTGTTGCAAAAATTAGATGCTTAGCTTGACTAATCAATCATGTTGATGCCATGGTTTTTTACATGATAAAATCTCTTAATTTATTTTGGGGCGCCTGGGTGGCGCAGTGGGTTAAGCGTCCGACTTCAGCCAGGTCACGATCTCGCGTTCCGTGAGTTCGAGCCCCGCGTCGGGCTCTGGGCTGATGGCTCAGAGCCTGGAGCCTGTTTCCGATTCTGTGTCTCCCTCTCTCTCTGCCCCTCCCCCGTTCATGCTCTGTCTCTCTCTGTCCCAAAAATAAATAAACGTTGAAAAAAAAACATATTATAAAATCTCTTAATTTATTTTGTTTCAATACCAGTTTTTTCTTGTAGTTAGCTCTGTATCTCCTCCTTTCCACAATGTAAAAGGGTAAATTTGTAAATGATTCCCATATTTTAAGCCAGTTGCATGTTCCTGATGTAAAGTATTCATTAAAGTATTCCGGACAGTATTTACTCCGATCTTCTTTGACTGTTGGCATTCTTCATTTCTAAAAGGCCAGTAGACTACCATTTTGCTTTTCTTGCCACCATCATCAGGATTTAGGATCAGTGCTAAAGATGATGTTGATCATCTTTTCATGTGTCTGTTAGCACAGACACTGGGAGACATTTCATACTTCCCTCTACCGAGGATCAGATTTGTGCAATAAAGTTATTCCTAGTAGTTTAAGTCAATTATTCACATGGTGATAATTTCTTGCATTGGGATTTTTAGTAGTTGATCGTTTTCTAGTTGTCTTTCCCTGAACTGGTTTAACTTCTTGATGTCTTGTTTCAGTTTGATAGCTTTTATTTCTTTAAGAATTATCCATTTCAGTTGTTATAAGGCTACATTGTTTTTCAAAATAATTGCAAAATAGATTTGTATCGATTGCTATATTTACCTTTTATTTCTAAATGTTTTATTTGGTGTAATCTTCACAGGTTTATTGCATCAAGGGTGAATTAATTACCTTAATGCTTTCCAAATAAACAATTAGAATTTATCAGTTCTATTTCTTCCTTCATTTTGCCACACAAGGATTTTTGCCTTTATTTATAATTCCTTTCCACATTTCTGTGATATATTAAAATCTCCAGCAGTAGACCTTATTTATTTTATTTACCTATATTTTATTCTTTTGACAAATGCCCATTCTGCTACTTCTAAATATTTCTAAAATCATTTGGCTGAAAAATACATAAATTATTAACACTATGGCTGAATATTTAGAAATTTTAAGAACTGGGAAAAGTGTTATGGCTAGCATTTTTTTCAAACTCAAGTTATAATTCATTAGGGCAAGGGGAAAACAACTTAGAACATCAAGGAAATCATTTTTATAAAGAAATAAAATAGAATAAAAAAAGACAGGAAAATAAAGCACATTATCATACGTCAAGTATAAATGCTATTATATGAAATGTCTATTTTGGTTATACAGTATTATTGTTCATGTTCATGTAAATATGTATGTGTGATTTGTGTGTATAGAGTGACAGTTTTTTTCTATTGTAGGTAGCCATGAAAAAGTTTAAAAAACAGTACCATAAATAAGCTGCTTCAAACTCTCACTTGAAACATAAGAAATGTGAGATCTAGGACATTCTGTTTATGCAAGGTCACATACTACAGAGTTGACATGAGTCTGTGGAATATCCAAATAATTGGTCCTTCCATGATAAAGCAATATAAAAGAATACTAAACATTAATTATTCAATTAATTAAATTACCAGAGAAATAATCTTACTATTGCGATTTTCATTGAAAATTGCAATTTCTCTGAGTGTCTCAAAGGTCCTTAAAGGTTGGTTTGTTCAAGGCATGACCCACGCATTGCATTGGGCTAATGTCTCTCACGACTGTTAATGTGTAGATAGCTCCCCATCCTTGTTTTATCTTTGCAATTTTTCTCCCATTTACTGAAGGAATTAGATCACCATTCAATGTAAATTACCTCACATTTTACTGATTGCATCCCCATAGTGTGATTTAAAAGGTTCCTCTACCCTCTGTATTTTCTATAAACAAATAGTTAAATATAGAGACTTTGATTATTTCTGGCAAGAATAACTTATAAAGAATGTTGTGTATCTCCAACTGTATAAATGAGGAGTCATATGATGCATAGTTGTAACTCATATAAAATTATTTAGTAGATTTGGCTATAATTGTTTCATCCATTATAAAATGACAATTCAGCTTTTTACTTAATGATTTCAGCCATCATTAGTGACTGTTGCTCAGATTCATTACATCCTTAGGATTTTTAAAATTGAAGATTTTCTTTGTATTTTCCCCTCTGCATTTATTAGTTTGGATTTTACTACACAGAGATGTTGCCTCAACTAGTTGTCAACTCCGAAGTACCGTAGAGTAAGCAGGATAAAAATACAGTTTTTCCCTTTATTTACCAGTGTTTAGAAAGTGAGTTGGTTTCATGGCATCCTCCAAAGTGACATATGAGTTTTTTTTTTCCTTTTAATTTTAGCACAAACTCATTTATCTTGATGTTTTTAGCATTTCAATCAACTTTTGAATTATCGCAATCTATTTTGTTGGTATGTATTTCTAGCCTGTCTTCATTAATACATCAAGTTATTTTTTTCAATATCTCTTTTAATTTACATGACATTCTAATACAACTGTTTTCTGGTGATCAGGCTAATTAAGATGAAATTTTCTTGTACTTTCTGGAAGACACACACTGTTAGTGTGAGAAAGTACAGCATTTCTAGTGAAACAGTTTGAAGGCTTCCTCTTTTGTTATTACCAAAAAGGGTAAAAAAAAAAAAAAAGATGTCAATACTGACATCTACCTGCTCCCCTTTTCCCCTTCACTGTATGTAAACTTTTGCTTTCCTTTTTCTTATTTTCCAAGTCATGCTTAATTTACACTCTATTCATTTCTTTTTATTACAAACTTTGTAAACAAGGAACTTGGGCAATTACTTTGTAGAGATTTCAGATCAAGACTCTCATTGTTTTCCAATCTTCTTGTGGTCCCTTTGCACTCATCCATGATGATGAGCCTGAGAAATCCCCTGACAATTTGGCTGGTACTGTTCTGGCCTCAACTTCAATTCATGAATAAAGTTTCCTGCTTTGAGGACTAGGTGCTTGTCAATGATATAGGGCTCCCAGGGCCATCGGAATTCTGTCCTCTGCATCTTCTTTTTAAAATTTTTTTTTCAACATTTATTTATTTTGGGGACAGAGAGAGACAGAGCATGAACGGGGAGGGTCAGAGAGAGAGGGAGCCACAGAATCGGAAACAGGCTCCAGGCTCTGAGCCATCAGCCCAGAGCCTGACGCGGGGCTCGAACTCACGGACCACGAGATTGTGACCTGGCTGAAGTCGGACGCTTAACCGACTGCGCCACCCGGGCGCCCCGTCCTCTGCATCTTCTTGATGTGAACATGACCACACTCAGTGGGTCACTGTTACATATATCTATTCATGGAGTACCTCATATAGTCTTGAACATGTCATTGGGTTTTTCTCAATTTGCTACCTACTATGTTTTTATATACTGATTCAAGGGTAAAGAACCACACCACTGTCTCTGTCATGAACAACTTGCCCCTTCTCCTGATAAAGCCTTTTAAGCCTATAAAATTTTCACTGAGGTCCATTTTACAAGAAAGTCTACAATCATGACTTCCTGTGTGGAAGATTGTTGTAGTTTTTTACATGTACCTCTTTCATTTGGAAAATCTTCCTTTTGCTTGCATTAACATCAGAAGTGCATTATCAATAATTATCTTGACATTAGTATATATTTCTAGTTTCTTATTCACCAGCATTTCCTGATTTCTTGTTCTCCAGTGATTATTGGATCGTTCTTAGGCTTGTTGTTATATACCTATATACTTATTTTAAAAAACTGCAAGTTTTTTTCTATGTTTAAAATGTCTTCATTATATTCTCATAGTTGGATAATTACTTAAATGGGTATGAATTTCGGAGTTTAGTTTAGTTTCATTCAAAATTTGACAGATAATCCTATCTTAGCATTACTTTCGTAAGAAGAAATCCATTGTCAATACAACTTTTATTCTTTAATAGATATATTGTGATTACTCTCTAGAAGTGTATTAGATTTTTTTCATTAGCACTTATAAACTTTACAAAAGTGAATATGTATATTTCTTTTCGAAATATATTGTATTTTGGTTCTTAGCCCTTTCCAATGGAGAAATTAGTATTTTGTGCAATTCACATATTATTATCAGATTATTACTCCCCACCCATATTTTAAAATTTTCCAACTACGAGCAACAACTAGATATTATTAATCTTCTTTTACTTTTTGCTTTTCTATAATAACTTCTATCATTTCTATTTATTAACAAGGTCAAATTAGAGTTTGTTTTCTGGATTACTGAGTTCTTAGTCATTCTGCTATTCTGTTCTTCACTTACTACTTGTAATTTCACTAAACATTTTAATTCTGATAATTGTTTAATTATATAACTGCTTCTATTTTAGACAAGTATCGTTTCTCTTATATTTATAGGAACAGTATTCCCCTGAATCTAAGTCAAGGGAGTATACTAATTCAAATTTTTTAAATTTATTTTTTTACATGAATTTTATTTCCCTACTCATTTATTTATATTATTTCTCAAGTACTTTCCTTTTCCTATACTGCCTTTCTTTATATGTCTGGTGATTCTCAATGTTCTTCTGTATGTATGGATTCATATTTACATGCATGCTATTATCAATATAGATGTTGGTTATTAATGTTGCTATCTAGAAAGAGTTAGTAGAGAGGTAGGTAGGTATGTAGTAACCTATTCAAATGAGTTTTATCTAAGAATTACTCACAAGTTATAGGGTCTCTTTCTCCTCCAGGTCTCTTGTAAATGGGGAGTCTGACTACATGGCTCTGTGAATACATAGGCAGATGGTACCAACAGACAGGATTTCTTTCAGGATAAATGGAGTGGAATAACCCAAGAAATATTGAAACTTTGTCTTGCGAAGCACGGGTCTCACCTAAAGACAGAACTTGAGTGTGCTTTGCTTTCACGTACTTTGGGTGAAAGTGCTTTGCCCTCACTGCTGCTCTCCTCTTCCAGGTCCCTGTGTGTGCATCTTGAGTGTCTCACATGCTATTCCTCTCCCATTTCCCATCTAATGCAAATCCGAAGATCCCCAAAAAGTGAATGCATCTAGTCATTCATTACATAGCTGTGTTTACTAAGCTTTTCCTGAAGCCGATACCTCAGCAATTTTGCTGTATACACTGAGTCTGTGCTGGCCCAGATCTAGATATCTTTCCATTAATTATCCAGTGACTTGCCCTAAGGCCTGCTCTTCCTTCCAGCTCTTGCTGACTCTGAGGTTGGACTTTGTTTTTCCTCCTCATTTTCATTTGGGTTGACCTCTGATACTCACCTCTGTGGCAGCCTGCTCCTACATGAGGGTTTTCTGCCTTCGGCTTCAGGTCACTCCCATAATAACTATTATAAACGACGCACGCACACACCCACGCACACACACACACAGACACACACACACACCTTAACATATATTATTTTCTATGGATATCTCTCTTCTCTATTTTGCGGCACTGCTACAGTTTTGTTTCTGTCTCTATTGCATTTCAATGTGATTTAAAGAATCAAAGGTAGCAAATGTAACCATCAGGTTACCATTGTGGACCAGAAGTCTGCCCATTGCCATGCAGTTATAACAACAAATTTTGAATATTAATTTATGTTTACTATCTTGTAGGCAATATGATTACTAGCGAAAAAGAAGGGAATTTATCTTATTAAAATTGGGTTGCTTGTTTCCTTGAGGCTATCTTTTTGCTATTCCCTATTTAGTATTCTCAATCCTCCAACTAGTGGAAAAACTTGAAATCAGTTCAGGATATTATTTTATAAAGGATGATGTTTATTTAGCAGCATACCAAAATCTTGGTAGTTACATTGTGCTCAAATTCTGCTAGACCTGATTTTCTTCCTGATTCCGTCACACATGAGGTTCGTGACCATGAAGAAATAACGTCTTTTTCCTTATAGTAGCTCCCTGCAAGTGTTATCGTGAACAACAAATTCAGTAGTGCCTGGAAACCACTTGGTTGATAGTATGTTCTCCATGGTTCTACCTATTCCTATTGTAGTAATGTAAGAAATGGATTTGAATGACAATTAAATCATGCCAAAACCTGGACTTTTATTTTATTTTAAATATTTATTTATTTATTTATTTATTTATTTATTTATTTATTTATTTATATTTTAGAGAAGCAGAAAGAAAGAGGAAAAGAGAGAGAACCCCAAGCAACCTCTGCCAGTGCAGAGCCTGAAGCGGGGCTCAATCTCATGAACTGCAAAATCATGACCTGAGTCAAAATCAAGTGTCAGACACTTACCTGACCTAGCCACCCAGGCGTACCCAAAACCTGGACTTTTAAATGTAGAAATGGAATATCTGTACTTTCGAAAATAATTACCAGAAACCAAACAGGACTTTTAAGATACCCAGTTCTATCTTAAAAAGGCAACAACTCAATAGATGTAACACTTAGGCAGAATTTCTCTGTTTGCAAATGGATATATCCTTAGGTTTGCAATATCTAATTATCTTCCCCGTAATCTGATATTGCTTCTATGATTTTATTGTAGATTTGAAGTGCCCTGGATAGGCTCCAGACCCATGTATATACTTCTTCTCACAACCCAGGCCTCTGCTTCTGTGCAGTCCCTCCCCCACTGCACTGGGTTCAACAACACTAATCCCACTGTGCTTTTGATGATAACTACAAACTGCCTGGTACTATTTAAATTAGAATTACTCAGTATTTCTATTTATTTCCTCAGCTCCTATTCCAAGCCAGAAACCTATTATCAGAATGTCCAAGTAGCATTTTAGAATTAAATAATATGTATTTTATTTTTATATGAAACTACTGCGTACTGCAATTTTGAATAGTGAAGAAATACTGCAATCTCTTGTATATGCATTTTTATATAAATATTTCTTTCCCACAGAAACACATCATTAAGGTATTTGTCCTACATATAGTGACATTAAAAAATAGAATTATGCCTAGAAAAGTTTCAGTGTTATTCAGAAGCCTGCCTTCCAAGCATATTAGCTCTTCTTTGAAGTTCGTATTTAAAGGTCTTCAGTATAGTAAATGAGCTTACTGTTAAAAAAAAAGAAGGGGGGGCCCTAGGGAGGGAAGAAAGCAGAAATGGCAATTTTTTTTCCAGTTTACTATATTAGGCAGATATATACATGAATCAGTTTAAATAAATGTCTGCCTGTCTTATATTCAGGCATATCTCGTGTTAGAAATTGTATGGTCTCCCTAGGTAATCTACTCCATTATTTTATTTTGGAAACTTTTCCATAAATTGAGCTTAGGGTAGCAATCGGTATTCCACTTAACCAACAATGGCTTATTTTTCTTTTCATTTAACAGGCATTTCATTGAAATTGCATATTGACACTCAAACTAATATTTTATATTCTAAAACGGTGCCTTGAGGGCTGTTTAAATAGTTTTCAAAAACATTGCTTTGGTTAATCTTCTTGTTGACATTTGTGGAATTCACTCTTGCTGTATTTTTTAGAAAATGAAATGAATCTTTAAATGCTGAAAATATGGTTTTAGTAACATTCACATATCCTTGTAGTTGAAGATTGCTCTCACTGGGCATTATAAACACAACTCATAGGTTAGTATTAGAACTTGTCACTTCCATTCTTCAGCCAGCCCAGAAAAAAACCAGTCTCTGAAACTGGTCTGAATAAAATTATTTCATTTCTTTCAGGGGGCTACATAAATAATAAAGCCAAATACCTTGGTTTGGCATGTGAAGTTCTCTGTGAACTGACCCTGGTTCATCTTTCAAGCTTGTCCAACAGCAGACCCCACCTCATTTGTTGATCAAGCAGTAGCAAATTCTTTTCGGAATACTAAATACATACAAATAAATAGCTCATTCATGCTACTTCCTATGCATATGATGCCCTGCATGTGCACCCCCTTCCTCTTGCTAACTACAGTTACTTGGATGTGAAGGCTGAACGCACATAGCACTTTCATGAAAAGCTCTCCAACATCCATTTCCTTCTGACTTTATCAGATACCCCTGCTCTGCATCCATAATGCCAACACTATTTTTTTTCTTACATTTATATCCCTCATGGACTCTAAGTCCTTTTAAAGTAAGGCTATGTCATAGTTATTGTTTTACTTCTAAATGATACAACAATGCTTGGTGTGCATTAAGGACCTAATGTAAGTGTATTAAACTATGAACCGAAGTTCCTTTAATACACAACTGTATTGATTGCCAGAGTAAGCACTGTATAAAGCATTTGTACACTAGGCCTGATCCTACCAGTAAAAACTTACAGCAGAAATCCCACCCCAATGAGGACAGTGAGGTTTCTGAAAACCCTTTGACAAGAAAAGGCAATAAGGCAAACTTTAACAAATTATGATGAGAGATTTCCAATAAACATATGAAACTTTGGGAAGTGTTTTCTATGTTTTCAAAAACTGCACAGTTACAATTCTGTAAATATGTAATAGTGGTATCCTGTATTTGCCATCTGTACTGGTTGTATTAAATGCTAATTATCTCTTTAGTTCAGTTCACCTTTATAGGGATGCTTAGGCTCGGAGAGTATGACAGAAACAAAGATTTCATACCTTCTCCTTTTCTACCAAATCGCAGAGAAGAAATGAAGGGAAGCTCAAGGCAGAAAGTCATAGGTTCTAGCTGCTGTTGGTAGATGGCTAAATGCCAGAGAAGAAGGGACAAGAGTATAGCTTAGAGGACAACAGGTCATTACATTGCTGGGCAGGTCGCAGTGATCCAGAAGAGAGCTAGAACTTTCTTCAGGCCCATACTAGCAATGTGGGGAGAGAGCACTTCCTGTGGCCACAAATTGTTCTTGGGACCAACAGTCCCACCTATCACCTGCCTCTAGGACAAATGGGTATAATTCTTAATGGGAGTGGCCAAGTTCAAGGCAGAGCTATGCAAAACCTATGTATTTCAGCTCTTTTCCTTCCAGGTGCATCAGGACAGTTTTAGGGTCTAGGTGTATTAATTCCTCTTTTGATTTTTTTTCTCCTAAATCTCCATTCTAAACTACTTACTTCTTCCCCACTATTTTTTCCTTATCTTTTCTAACTCCATTTCCAGGCCTTTGCTCCTGATAATTACTAACAGGAGAGACTTGAAGTTGACTGCCCTTTAAATTGCACCAAAAATATGTGCACAAGTATGAGTACATCAGAATTTTTGTAAGAGGAAGTTTTAAGTAGTTTGGAATTATTAGAAACAAATATTCTATATTCTAATGGATTTTGAATACACATGCTTGAAATGGCAAAAGGCAATTTAGGAAGAAGCTTCAAACACTGTTCATCGTGATTATTACCATAAAGGCAAACTTGGTAACCTAGCGTTGGAAAAGAGAGAAAAGTTCTATTTTTCTATTTGTACATTCTGAATTTTGTCACTTGTGCTTGTATTATCTATGCAAATACAAATACTCTTTTTCAAATGACTATGGACTCTTTCAGAATTTCAGGTTGGTACTAATGCACCAATGGCAATAATTTCCTATTTTCAACCTCATGACCAAATGAGATTAAAAAGGTCCCAAATAAAAACAGGAGGAAGAATGAAATCAGGTTGAGTATCTGAAGGAAAGAGGACAATAAACTGCCTTATTCTGTTTCTACATAGCCTAACCTGTTCTTCAAATTAACCATCCCCTGAAAAGCCTTCCACAAGTAACCTGAATTTTTTCCCCAAGCTTGCATTCTTGTAACACCAGTGAAGTAAGTTAGTTCAATTGCCCTTTGCACTTAGCTTTGGTTGAATTTCTGTGGCCCAATAGCTAGGTAATAGATGTCTAGCCAATTCAGCCTCTTGTGGATTAATAACTGTAGATTTTAGGAGAAATTAGTGAGAAAAGACGCATTTTGTTGAAGTAGAGATCTAAATAAAAAGCAGCTCACGCTACCTATTAACACAGCATTTCTGTGACCTCCCAGTTATAACCATGTTTATAATTGGGCTTACATAACACAACCATCTAATCAGAATGGATTTCTACAAAACAATTTTAGGTCAATAAGAGGGTATGGTGTGACAGCTAGCTAGATTTTCCAAAATTTCCAGTTATTTCCAAAAAAAAAAAAAAATGCTAGCAATTGAGTCTTTATCATTTGAAGATAATGCAGCATTACTTGTAAGTCAAAGACAATATGTTTACAAAGATGTCCAAACTGATTTTTTTACTATTAACATTGCTGGTTTGTGCTTGTGGTCTGATTTTCTCTTTCCCAAAAGCATGTATGGTGTGGAGTTGGGTATGGATAAAACAAAAAGGATGGAATAATGCCTCTTCTCAGCGGTCAAAAGTTCACTTTCAAGAGTCGCTCCACATTCAATTAGTGACCTTTGATAGGCTGAGAAAACTTAAGTACTGCTCCTTAAAGTTTTGAAACTCTGGCATAAAATGTGAAAACAAATAGGTTTGCAGGTGTCATTCATTTTTTACTTCTGAACATATTGCCCTTCAAAAGTTCTGTTAATATCAACGTAAGTTCTGGGAGTCCAGGAGAAAATATGAGCCTAGGAGAACACAGACAATGTAGTGTAGTGAAAAGTACACGGGGTTAGTCTCTCACGTATTAGCTGTATGACCTTGAACAAGTCTGTTAAATGTTCTAAATAGTAATGTCTTTATCCTTAAAATGAGAATACTCAACATACTTGCTTTTTCTGCCTCATGCCATTGATGCTAGGCTCAAAGGAAGTGGCCTATGTAAAAATCCTAAACATCAATAAAAGCTATCCAAATGTTAATTGTTATTATCACTAGCATAACTATCACATGAGACTATTTTAGGGGCTGGATGAAACAGTAATTTGAGTAAAACAACAGCTTTGTGTGATGGAAAATAAAAGTAGCTAAAATCAGGATTAGCAAAACTCTAACTGATCTTTGAGTAATTAGGATTAGCCCTGAAGAGTTATGATTAGCTAAAGTCTGATTGTAAATGAAGTACCAAGGCCAGAACCTTATTTTCAACATACCATGTGGAATATATTATTTAGAATTTCTGAGTATTATCCTATTAAAATTAATTATTCTATGTCAATAATTCTATTGATATATTTAGAAGGTCCTTTGCTCCTCAAGAAAATACGTCCTAAAATGATTAACAACACAGATTAAAGTTGATAAAAGGAAACAATAGGTTTACTATACGCACATTTGTCTATTCTAATATGGTCAAAGAGAAATTCCTTTGATTTAGTGGAGAATTGTTCTCTACATTGTAATTAATACACTGTAATTTATGTTTTTTTAATTATTTTTAGTTTTATTTTATTTGAGAGAGAGACAGAGCGAGAGAGTGTGTGTGTGTGTGTGCGTGCGTGAGCACGCGAGCACGAATGGGGGAAGAGCAAAGGGAGAGGTAAAAAGAATATCAAGCAGACTCCATGCTCAACGCCAAGCCCAACATACAGACTCAATCCCAGGACTCTGGAATCATGACCCAAGTGTAAATCACGAGTCTGGGGCTCAACTGAGCCACCCAGGCACCCCTACATCGTAATTTTTATCTTACACAGAAAAGTGACACAAATTACATTGTGAAGGGTTTTAAATTAAGCAAAGTGCATAATGTTATCCTCCTAAGTATTAAACAGGATTGTCCAGGATCCTGGGAAATGTTGGTATATGGATGGGACCATAAGCAAAATGCTGACTGTCCCCTTGGTGATTGAACCAGGGATCCACATCAGTTGCCAGATTGTTAGCAACGACACGGTAGAAAGAGAAAGAACATATGTGCTGCAGGGAATCTCAGTACATTAGGTATTTTTCTTTCCACTTATCTCTAATATAGACACTTTCGGTAGCTGCAAAAATAGCTTGTGTCTAGGAAAAATATTTTAATAGTCAATTCATTTCAGTTTATGTGTGTATAACAAGCAAACTTTTCATTTACTTTTGATTTTCAGATATATACATTATAGAGAAGCAGAACTTAACTTCTTTAAAATGAGAAGTAACAGTTTATAAAATAGTGATTTTAAAATTTGAATCTGGAAAGGAATGATTAGTTGGGGAATTTAGGATTATAAAACTATTTCCTCACCTTCATAAGGGATAGGTTTAAAATTAACCGTGATGTGAGATTTAAGATTGATAATATCTTCTTCTTTATTCCCTTCACCTCACTGTTTCTCATAAATTACAGAAATAAATTTTCTTAAAAGAGATAAAGCAAGTAGCATTTATGTGATAATAAAAATTTCTGATATCAGATACAGTTCTGAGATTTCACAAACATTTTTGGTAAGGAAAAGCTGTATCTTGTTATATTATTAAATCTGCTTTAATTGGAATTTGTGACAGAAAGAGAAGTGATTTATTTTCTACCTGGAATTTTCTGTCTGGAAATGTTAATAATAATGTTTTTAGTAATGGATGAAATTCATTTGAAATTGAAAAATTCATAATTTTCTTTCTCTATAAATTTTGATACGTTTGATTTTTCTGGGAATTCTGTCCTTGTGTCAAACTTTCACATTTATTGCCTTAAAACTCTAACAGTGGGTACCAACAGCTCAAATAAATGACAATCGCCTTGGATTTTAATGGCTCTCACAGATGAGAGAGGAGGAGGGAAATCGGAACAAAAATCTTTCCAGAAACTTGGTATTCTTGAACAGTTTAGTTGCATGACAGGGGGAATTCACTATTTCTGGCCTGGACTCTAATAAAATGTTTCCCCTGATCATATGCAATCCCTGGGCCATTCTGTTGTCAGTTAAATTAATTTAGATTTGCATTTTTACACTATTTGTAATCCAGGAAACTGCTACCTCAAGAAATTAACATAGAAAATAGTCTTGACCTATGGCCACTGGAGCAATTAACAAAAGAAAAAGTCTTATGCCCTCCTGTAAAATCAGCTTATAAAATGAACATAATTTGAGTTAGTACAGTGACTGAAGAATCAAAATTGATTTATCAATTAACAGATATTTACTGAGCATTTTAATCATTTTTTCACCTAGTAACTAAATTAAGCAAAAGCATTAGACATAATTCCCACGTTCTTAGATCTTAGAGCCAGGATAGCGAGATTTTGAAGAACGTGATACATGGAAGCATATTATGGACAGATGTAAGCTAATAAAAAATTGTAGTTCATTTCAAGAACTTTTTTGGGATAAATTCAAAGAGTATTCCAAACAGAAGTAAAATGATGTTCAGAGGTTTCAAACTATAAGAGATCATGGCTCAAAGTGTTAGAAAATATCTAGTGGAACTTCAGTAGAGATACAAATTGGGAGAGTGGCACGAGATAAAGCTGAAGAGGTGGGCAGGGGCAAAACCATGCAGGGATTTGAGGCTCAAAAAAAATTTGTTTTAGCTAAAATTGTTCAAATTTAGTATTGCTCAGGTAGTATTATTTCTTTATTCAAGGACTTTATGATTTGAAAAAAAAAACAGTGAAAATATACAGGCATAGAGAAACATGTGTTGGGGAGGTAAAATAATGGTTACAATCAATTTTCAAAGTTATTACTTTATATTAAGTCTATGCTTTTGAACGCCACACTGTCAAAATCCAAGATAAATCTGAGTAAGAGTATGACCGTGCACTGAGTTACTAAGTTATTACCATATATATGAGTGTGCGTGTCTATGTCTGCATAAAACCACCTCTTCATCATTGTATATCAACAAACTTGGGTTGTGCTTATGGTGTGATAGTTAATGATCGCATATGAGTGAGACTCAAGAGTCCCAGCCACTCGGTGATGTCCTTTGGAACTACTCCTACTGCTGTTGCTGCTGCTGTGGCTACTAGTACACTCAGGGAACAGCTAAAATAAGACAAGACAAAGCAAACAAAGAGAAAAGCTATCTTACCAGCAAGAATAATCTCTTAGTCCTCTCCTGGCAGGTAATGACCCATCTTTCTTTGGACACGATCCATTTTTTCCCCATTCTCCATCACTTTGCTGAGGGAAAGTTCTGTGCCCTGTGCTCTCAGAAATAAGAAATGACCCTTATTCAGCCTAAGCCCTAAACACCCCTCAAATCTCCTGAGTGTCCTGATGGAGTCATCTGGCATTAGGCTCCTTCTTATACTTTTATAACTCCTGTGAATCGCTTAGGCCACTTTAAATTTCTGACTGTAAGAAAAACTGGAAGGTCTCCAGATATCAACCTTGGCTACTTCTTGCCATTCCTAAGAGAAAGTTCTGTTATTTCTCAGCTTCCTTCAAGGAAAACCAACCAGAAAACTTGACATGTACTGGACATAACCCTTACTTTGAGGTGTGAGAGTCACGGAAGTTCTAGGGTCCAAAGAACATCTTTGTTATAATACTATTTACATTAGTTACTATTACATTAATCACTATTAACCCAAATCCCTTTTATGATGATAAGCCACAAGTGGCTTTTTATCTTTCAATTCAGCACTTAACCTAACTCAGTTTATTAGTCATTAGGCAAATATTAAGAGGAAGGGCATCTGCTCTATGCCCAACACCCTGCCCCGTGCTTTAAGGGAATTCCTTTAAAATTAAGCAGCTAGTTATATGAATGTTCATAGAATGCACACATCCATGAGTGATTTCCTCCAAAGAATCACTTCAAGATGTAATACTTATTCTGACAATACTATTTAAAAAATATTTCAAACCATTCAGCTGGAGATACTTTTAGACTCAATTTACAGGTCACAAAAAACACAATCCCATGTTTGCATAGGTACAGTTAATATAGAGGACTAGGTGAAAAGATGATAAGTCCTGCCATAGTTTAGAGTAGGAAGAAATCATTTCAGTAGGGATCAGCCAAAGAATGCCAGGGCATCTGTTCTATACAAAGCAACCTGCTCAGTGCTTTAAAGGAATATCTGTAAATAATTTGCTGATTGTACAAATGTTAACCATATATAAATGGTTATGGTTTTATATATATATATATATATATATATATATATATATATATCCATCCATCCCTGAGTTATTTTCTTCACAGAAGCACCTTGAAAGCAATATAAGGATACTATGATCGCTAAAATATTTTTTTTTTTAATTTTTTTAACGTTTATTTATTTTTGAGACAGAGAGAGACAGAGCATGAATGGGGGAGGGGCAGAGAGAGAGGGAGACACAGAATCGGAAGCAGGCTGCAGGCTCCAGGCTCCAGGCTCCGAGCCATCAGCCCAGAGCCCGACACGGGGCTCGAACTCATGGACCGCAAGATCGTGACCTGAGTCGAAGTCGGACGTTTAACCGACTGAGCCACCCAGGTGCCCCATATTCTTTTTTTTTTTTTAAATAAAATTTATTGTCAAGTTAGCTAACATACAGTATATACAGTGTGCTCTTGGCTTCAGGAGTAGATTCCCATGATTCATCACTTACATACAATACCCAGTGCTCATACCAACAAGTACCTTTCTCAATGTCCAGCACCCATTTCCCCTCCCCCCCATCTCCCCGCATCAACCCTCAGTCTGTTCTCCATATTTGTCTCTTATGATTTGCCTTCCTCTCTGTTTGAAACAATTTTTTCCCCTTCCCATCCCCAATGGTCTTAAGTTTCTCAAAATTCCACGTATGAGTGAAAACATATGATATCTGTCTTTCTCTGACTTATTTCATTTAGCATAATACCCTTCAGTTCCATCCATGTTGTTGCAAATGGCAATATTTCATTCTTTTTCATTGCCAAGTAGTATTCCACTATATATATAAACCATATATTTACCCATTCATCGGTTGATGGACATTTAGGCTCTTTCGTAATCTGGCTATTGTTAATAGTGCTGCTATAAATATTGGGGTACATGTGCCCCTAAAATTATCACTCCCGTATCCTTTGGATAATTCCTAGTAGTGCTATTGCTGGGTCATAGGGGTAGTTCTATTTTTAATTTTTTGAGGAACCTCCACAGTTTTCCAGAGTGGCTGCACCAGTTTGCATTCCCACCAACAGTGCAAGAGAGTTCCCATTTCTCCACATCCTCGCCAACATCTGTCGTTTCCTGAGTGGTTAATTTTAGCCACTCTGCTGTGAGGTGGTATCTCAATGTGGTTTTGATTTGTATTTCCCTGATGATGAGTGATGTTGAGCATCTTTTCATGTGTCTTTTGGCCATCTGGATGTCTTCTTTGGAGAAGTGTCTATTCATGTCTTCTGCCCATTTCTTCCCTGGATTATTTGTTTTTTGGGTGTTGAGTTTGGTAAATTCATTATAGATTTTGGATACCAACCCTTTATCCAATATGTAATTTGCAAATGTCTTCTTCCATTCCATTGGTTGCCTTTTAGTTTTGCTCACTGTTTCCTTTGCAGTGCAGAAGTTTTTCATCTTGATGAAGTCCCAATAGTTCAATTTTGTTTTTATTTCCCTTGCCTTCAGAGACATGTCAAGTAAGAAGTTGCTGCGGTTGAGGTCAAAGTTGCTGTTGCCTGTTTTCTACTCTAGTGTTTTAATAGTTTCCTGTCTCACATTTATGTCTTTCATCCATTTTTTGTTTATTTTTGTGTATGGTGTAAGATATTTGTCCTATTTCATTCTTCTGCATGTTGCTGTCCAATTCTCCCAGCACCATTCACTAAAGAGACTTTTTTTCCCATTGGATACTCTTTCCTGCTTTTTCAAAGGTTAGTTGGCAATACATTTGTGGGTCCACTTCTGAGTTCTCTATTCTATTCCATTGGCCTGTGTGTCTGTCAATACCATACTGTCTTGATGATTACAGCTTTGTTGTAGAGGTTAAAGTCTAGGATTGTAATGGCTGTTGCTTTGGTTTTCTTTTGAAACATTACTTTCGCTATTCGGGGTCTTTTGTGGTTCCATTAAATTTTTAGGATTGTTTGTTCTAGCTCTGAGAAGAATACTGATGCAATTTTGATTGGGATTGCATTGAATGTGTAGATTGCGGTGGGTAGTATTGACGTATTAACAATATTTGTTCTTCCAATCCATGAGCATGGACTGTTTTTCCATATGTGTCATCTTCAATATCTTTCATAAGTTTTCTATAGTTTTCAGCATACAGATCTTTTACATCTTGGGTTAGGTTTACTCCTAGGTATTTTATGGTTCTTGGTGCAATTATAAATGGAATCAGTTTCTTGGTTTCTCTTTCTGTTGCTTCATTTTTGTTGTATAGAAATGCAACTAATTTCTGTACATTGATATTTTATCTACAAATTTGCTGAATTCATGTATCAGTTTTAACAGCTTTTTGGTGGAGTCTTTCGAGTTTTCCATGTAGAGTATCATGTCACCTGTGAAAAGTGAATGTTTGACTTCCTCTTTGCCGATTTGGATGCCTTTTATTTCATTTTGTTGTTTGATTGCTGAGGATAGGACTTCCAATACTATGTTAAACAACAGTGGTGAGAGTGGACATCCCTGTCATGTTCCTGATCTCAGGGGGAAAGCTCTGTTTTTTTCCCATTGAGGATAACATTAGCTGTGAGCTTTTCCTATATGGCTTTTATAATGTTAAGGTATGTTCCTTCTATCCTGACTTTCTTGGAAGTTTTTTTTTTTTTTAAGAAAGGATGCTGTATATTGTCAAAAGCTTTTTTTGTATCTATTGTCAGAATCACATGGTTCTTATCCTTTCTTCTATTACTGTGATGTATCACACTGACTGATTTGTGAATATTGAGCCAGCCCTGCAGCCCAGGAATAAATCCCACTTGATCATGGTGAATAATTCTTTTAATATACTGTTGAATTCTATTTGCTAGTATCTTTTTGAGAATTTTTGCATCCATGTTCATCAGGGATATTGGCCTGTAATTCTCCCTTTTGGTGGGGTCTCTGTCTGGTTTGGGAATCAAGGTAATGCTAGCTTCATAGAATGAGTCTAGAAGCTTTCCTTCCATTTCTATTTCTTGGAACAGCTTGAGAACTATAGGTATAAACTCTGCTTTAAATGTCTGGTAGAATTCCCCTGGGAAGCCATCTGGCCCAGGACTATTATTTGTTGGGATACTTTTTTTTTTTTTTTAATTTTTTTTTTCTCAACGTTTTTATTTATTTTTGGGACAGAGAGAGACAGAGAATGAACGGGGGAGGGGCAGAGAGAGAGGGAGACACAGAATCAGAAACAGGCTCCAGGCTCTGAGCCATCAGCCCAGAGCCCGATGCGGGGCTCGAACCCACGGACCGCGAGATCGTGACCTGGCTGAAGTCGGACGCTTAACCGACTGCGCCACCCAGGCGCCCCTGTTGGGATATTTTTGATAACTGATTCGATTTCTTCGCTGGTTATGGGTCTGTTCAAATTTTCTGTTTCTTCCCATTTGAGTTTTGGTAGTGTGTGGGTACCTAGGAATTTGTCCATTTCTTCTAGGTTCTATTTGGTATATAATTTTTGTGTGTTGGCATATAATTTTTCATACTATTTTCTTTTTTTTTTTTTTTAAATATTTTTTTCAACGTTTATTTATTTTTTGGGACAGAGAGAGACAGAGAATGAACGGGGGAGGGGCAGAGAGAGAGGGAGCCACAGAATCAGAAACAGGCTCCAGGCTCTGAGCCATCAGCCCAGAGCCCGACGCGGGGCTCGAACTCACGGACCGCGAGATCGTGACCTGGCTGAAGTCGGGCGCTTAACCGACTGCGCCACCCAGGCGCCCCTTTCATACTATTTTCTAATAATTGTTTGTGTTTCTGTGGTGTTGGTTGTGATCTCTCCTCTTTCATTTGTGATTTTATCTATTTGGTTTCTCTCTCTTTTTGAGAAGTCTGGCTAGAGGTTTTCAATTTTGTTTATTCTTTAAAAAAAAAAAAAAAAAACCCCAGCTCTTAGATTCATTGATCTGTTCTACTGTTTTATTTTTATTTTTTTGTATTCTATATTGTTTATTTCTGCTCTAATCTTTATTATTTATATTCTTCTGCTGGCTTTGGGCTTTCTTTACTGCCCTGCTTTTAGTTCCTTTAGGTGTGAGGTTAGGTTTTGTATTTGAGATTTTTCTTGCTTCTTGGGGTAGGCCTGGATTGCAGTGTGTTTTCCTATTATGACTGCCTTTGCTTTATCCCAAAGGGTTTGGACTGCCATGTTTTCATTTTCATTTGTTTATATATATATATATATATATATATATATATTTTTTTTTTTTTTTTTTTAATTTCTTATTTAATTCCCTGGTTGACCCATTCATTCTTTAATAGGACGTTCTTTAACCTCCATGCATTTGGAGGCTTTTGAAATTTTTTCTTGTGGATGACTTCAAGTTTCATAGTGTTGTAATCTGAAACTATGCATGGTATGATCTCAATCCTTTTATAATTATAGAGGGCTGTTTTGTGACCCAGTATGTGGTCTACCTTGGAGAATGTTCCATGCGCACTGAAGAAGAATGTGTACTCTGCTGCTTTGGGATGAGAAGTTCTGAATATTTCTGTCAAGTCCATCTGTTCCAGTGTATCATTCAGGGCCATTGTTTCTTTACTGATTTTCTGCCTAGATGGTCTTTCCATTGTTCTATGTGTAGTATTAAAGTCCCCTGCAATTACTGTATTCTTATCAATAAGATTGCTTATGTTTGTGATTAATTGATTTATATATTTGGGGGCTTTCAAGTTGGGAGCATAAACATTTACAATTGCTAGCTCTTCTTGATGGATAGACCCCGTAATTATGATCTAATGCTCTTCTTCATCTCTTATTAAACCTTTAGTTTAAAATCTAGTTTGTCTAATGTATGTATAGCTACTCCAGCTTTCTTTTGACTTCCAGTAGTATGATAGATAGTTCTCTATCTTCTCACTTTCAATCTGAAGCTCTCCTCAGATCTAAAATGAGTCTCTTGTAGACAGCATATAGATGGATCTTGGTTTTTTACCCATTCTGATACCCTATGTCTTCTGATTGGGGCAGTTAGTCCATTTACACAAAGTTATTATTGAAAGATATGGATTTAGTGTCATTGTGTTATCTGTAGGTTTAATGCTGTGGTGATGTCTCTGCTCCTTTGTAGTCTCTGAAGCATTCTGCTCACAGAGTCTCCCTTAGGATCTCTTGCAGGGCTGGTTTAGTGGTCATGAACTCCTTCAGTTTTTGTCTGGGAAATTTTTATCTCTCCTTCTATTCTGAGTGACAGCTTTCTGGATAAAGGATTCTTGGCTGCCTATTTCTCCTATTCAGCATATTGAAGATTCCCTAACACTGCTTTGACCTGCCTACTTTCTGTAGACAGGTCTGCTACTGTCCTTATGTGTCTACCCTTGTAGTCCTGTTTGTCCCTAGCTGCTTACAGAATTCTCTCTTTATCTTTGTATTTTGCCAGTTTCAGTATGATATGCTGTGTTGAAGACCTATTCTTGTTGAATCTGAAGGGAATTCTCTATGCCTCCTGGATTTGGATGTCTGCTTCCTTCCCCAGATTAGGGAAGTTCTCAGCTATAACCTGTCCAAGTAAACCTTCTGCCCCTTTCTCTCGTCTTCCAGAACTGCTATGATACAGATATTATTGTTTCACTGAATTACTTAGTTCTCTAATTCTCCCCTCGTGATCTAGTATTTTCTGATCTTTTTTCAGCTTCATTATTTTCCATAATTTTATCTTCTATTTCACTTATTCTATTTCCTCCATCCTTGTTGTCACTGCATCTAGTTTATTTTGCCTGTCATTTACAATATTTCTTAATTTGTCACGAGTATTTCTTAGTTCCTTGATCTCTGCGGCAATAGATTCTCTGTGTTCTATGCTTTTTTCAAGCCCAGCTATTAATTTAAATTCTTGATCAGATATATTGTTTATATCTGTTTTGAGCTGTTCTATAGCTGTCATTTCTTCTGATAATCTCTTTGAGAAGTCTTCTGTTTCATCATTTTGGCTAGTTTTCTGTCCTTTATGCACCTTAATAGCTTGTTATGTGTCCTGCACCTGTCAGCACTACTATATTAAAAAGGGGTCATACATTGTCCAGGGCATGGACCTTCAGGATGTATTTTTGGAATGTGTTTCCTGCTCTCTGTTGTTGTGACTTGGGCTGCTTTATCTCCCTACTTATAGTGGTGGTTTGGACCTTACACCAGGTGCGCTTTGTTCACTCATTAACCCTGGAAAGATTTAAAAAGAAGGTGGTGGTGGTGAAAGGAGCCTTATGCCTTGCAAAGAGAGAAATGACAGGGGACAGGAAAAAGAAAAGAAAAAAGAATTGATCAGGCAGAGGATCAGAGAAACTATAGGCTTAATCCAGAGAGAGAGAGAGAGAGGGAGGAAAATAAAGAAGGAGGAGATACAGAGGAGGTTTAAAAAGAATAGATTACAAATGTCTGCTTAAACAAACCAACAACTAGAATGGAGAAGGGAAGAAATAAGAGAAAGAAAATGTAAAATCACTGGATCGATATCTGATGGTGTCTTGCAACTGGTGACTGTGCTGGTCTGGAGAAGGGGCTGTTTGGTTAAGTCAGTATCAATCACAGTTACCAGGCATGGAGGGGCGTGGTTTGGTATAGGCAGGTCCTGCCTCCACTATGGGCCTGCAGTCTGTTCCCTGAAGCCCCACCTTGTTGGTGGTGGGGAGAAAAATGGCGACACCCCAGTCTCTCCTCCCTGCACCAGATGTCCCAGACCACTCTCTCTGTTCAGGCCATCCTCACAGTTCCACACGGGTTCAAGTGGGTCAGTTTGTCCTGCTCCATAATCTCCGGTACCTCCCAGGCACTTGGCTGGGATTCAATCCCTGATGTCTCCAAGGATTACAATCCACGTGCCCCAGTTCTAGGATAGTGCCACTCCGCTAGCCAGCCAACAGAGGGCTTCTGGCTGGCAGGTGCCTACAGGATCTTTTGTTCTTGGAGCCGATGTATGCCTTCCTCCCACAGCACTCAACGAAGAGGACTGCTTTCTTTGCACCTCTGAGCTTGCTGCAAAGTCCAGGACTGGCTCCCCATCCCCATCAGGTGCGTGTACAGGGTGGCAGGCCCCAGTCCAGAGAGAGACCTGCAGCCCTGAATTGCATTAGAAATTGGTTCTTTCTCTGTTTTTTCCATACCCTGGTTCATGGTTTCTCTCTTGTCCAAATACAGTCCTATAATTCCATAGACTCTCTTTCTCTTCCTTTTGTCTCCCCACTGAAGGAGATCCCTCTCCTCTGCCCCTATGCCGCCCATTTTATTTCTCCCAATTCACAATCATGTACCTATGGCACAACAAGTTGTCGCCATGGGTCCCTGGAGATGTTTCTGTCACTCAGTAGCCCAGATTCCTGAATTCAATTCTTCTGGCCTCAATACTGCTGTGTTTGAGGGATGAGGGAACTTCAGATCATCATCTTGACTCCTCCTGATTGCTAAAATATTCTTAAACTATCTATTTGAACTTGTCTTTAGATATGGATTAATAGCACATGAAAGACTTAATCTCATTTTGCTTGGTTATGGCTAATACAGCATACTAATGAAAAAATAAGTTCTTCTGTAGTTTGGAACGGAATTTCATTTGAGACTGGCCAAGAAATGACCTATGAAAGAAGATTTAAACTGGACCTTGAATACAAGCAGTGTTTGTAGATGTATGGATAGATGGAAATGGCATCCTATATGTAAACAACTATGGAAACAAAGGCATCAATACAGGACAACACAGTGCTGTTTCTGCAAGAGTTCATAGATGTAGCTGGAAAAAAAATGTGTAGGGAGCAGACTGAGAAACCAAATAAGGGTGGTAGTTTGTACCAAATTATGGAGAGCTCTGGGAATGCATAGCCCTGAATTACTTTCCAAAACTATTTTTATGATTGTGCTATTAACCTTCCCATTAACAGTTAGGTGGGATTCATTGTTTGGCAATATTTCAGTCCTGATAGTGCTTTCATTAGCTAGTATAAGCAAGGTGCTTATTAACGATTTCTCATTTCCTACAGCACTTCTATTTTGTCAGATATTTATCGCTAAAACTATTTGATGAAGACCCTATTACTTTTGGAAAATCAATAGAAGTATGAATAACAAGTGGCCCACTTCATTAAAATGCTTAGTGAAAAATACAGCCTATTTTTTCCAAGAGTGATGCATGAAAGACAGTTGTGCAGATTATGCAAGTAGGCAAAGACAAACCTCTTTTTCACCAAAGCCAGAGGTGTTGGACCTTTCTTCCAGCTTAACCTCATTTTTAAATTCACAATTGGGTGAGTTCTTTATGTTATTCTCCTCGTTTTATATTGTTCAGTATATTTCCCTGTCTTGATTCTTAATCCATTAACTTGTCCTCAAGCCTCAAAATCTGCCACCTATACCATTATGTTTGTCACCAAGGCATTGCTTAGGGCAGGTTATAATGCAGACAGAGATTGCCTTCATCTGGAAAATTCCCTTTGTGAGTACTTTTCAAATGTATTTGAATGTTCAGTGCCTTTCTCATTCCTGATCATTCAGTTATGTCCATGACCTCAGGTGAAACTATTATGATATTTGTGCTAAGCGTTATGAACAATTGGACAGGATAGTTATGGGACTTTCTAAGCGAAATAACAAATCCAAGCTAGAAATCATTAGGGAAGGATTCTTAGTGGAAAAGAAACCTGAGGTTAGTCTGAATGATAATGTGGGACTACCAAGGAAAAACGTAGAGGTAAATAAATGCTGTCATAAAGCATGAGATACACAAGGGTTCACAGGAGAAAGAAGTGAGGTTTGGAGGGAACAGCAGATAAACGTGACAGAGATGGCATATAGGCGGTCAGTCCGGGAGGGAGGTGGGAATCAACGCTGGCAAAGTGGTCAGGGGCTGGGAAGGCAAGTTCCCACATGCCACAGCATAGATGTGAGCCTTCATCCAGAAGGTGGAAAGGTGCCAACAGTGAATTTTAAGCAGTAGTATTATACAAAAGATACAAAGTTTAAGGAAGATTTTTTAGCTGCAGTGTAGAAAATGGGTGAGAGGTACTAAAGATTGGAGATAAGGAATTCAGCTAAGAAGGTACTTTAATATTCCGAATGAGAGATTGTGGAGGCCTGGTTTGGAAACATGGTAGAGGGAATGAAAGGGAAAGATCTAGCAATATCGCAGGAGTAAAATCAACATTTTGTGCTTAACTGGATGTGAAGAACGAGTGAACATAACATTTACTCTCTGAGGATTAAAAAGCATAAATATATAATGCTTCTTGTGAGCTAGTAGTCAAAAATATTAGTTAGGATTTTAATTCTGTTTATACCATGATGTTCTGTCCATTACAGGGATAGAATTTCTTGTAACTGTACAAAATTGACTTCTTAGTCTGAAGTGTTTCTAGCACATATTTTAAAAAGAATTTTCACTATAGAGATAGTTTGCTAAATTCCTAATGTCAGCAAATTGTTTTTATCCAGGTATTATTGGCCTGGCAATGGCTTCTCTTTTGAGTTGTGTAGCTTGAGACCATTCTTTCTCTCCCTTTCTCTTTCTCTCTCTCTCATGTCTCTCTCTACCTTCAGCTTATTTTCCAGGTGGTGGTGGTGGTGAGAGATTTTATCCTCATTGGATAATAATCCATATCCTATAAGCCTAAGTCCTGGAAACAAGAGTTTCTTTTTCCTTTTTCTCCTTTTAGTCTTGGCCAAACTGGCAAAGCTTCCGTGACCTAAAAGGAGGGTCTGCAGGATAGTCTTAGACAGCATACATGAGCTGCATCTTCTACTGAGACAAGATTTCATCAGCTTTAGGGAGTCTATGAAAAAAAAATCTTAATTTTAAATGGGTTTTAAATGTCCTCGCCCTTTTCTTCTTTTAAAATCAACATTTTCTGCTTTTTGCCTTTGTTTTTAAGTGTTAACCCACAAATTGAATACAGCCTGTGCTTGGCAAATGAATATTAAATGCTTTTTCCTGGAAATGTGTTTGCTCATTAAATTTGACAGTCATTGCTTATGTGGTAAATGTTTTCAGTGCCAAGAACTATCTGGCATGGCTACCAGCTACAGGTCCATTATTTTAATTGCCTTTAACCTATAATCAATATTTGCTGCTTTCCATAGAAAGAGACTGCATAGCTAAGCAGTATGAAAAGTGAGTCTATTCTTCTGCACCTTAGTTTCTGCCTTTAGATCTAAAAGATAATATTAAATCCTTCCTCTTGGTACCACTTTCGTTATCAAAACTGTTTGCTATCCCTTATTTTGTGAAATGCTCATATCAGCCAAATCATGTCTATTTGAAAAGAGTTTGAATTTATGGCTATGTGAGATTCAAACTTCTGTTTCATACTAAAGCTATCTACATCTTTTTACTTTTGTTATTGGAAGAAGGTTCTGAATTTTAATAGCATTTATTGAGGAATACATGCTTTCCAGCATAAAATCACCAGGATTTGTTCTGGGAATTTGGAGAACAGCTAAGCCTGCAGGTAAAAATCAAGAGACCCTAATTGGGAGCAGGCAGGGTGCAAAGGCTAGAATTGTGCTTTGATCTTCTAAACATGCAAGTTGACAACGGGAAGCCATTGAAAATTATGAAACTGAGGTGACAGTATGTAAATGGCATTGTAAAAAGATCACTCTAGTGGTAATGTGAAGTGAAAATGAAATTGTGGATTCAGGAAAAGGGGATACATCTGAATACAAACAAATAGCAGTTAAAAGAAATACAGTAATATTATGCATCAGGAATATTATAATTGCGTGTGTGTGTGTGTGTGTGTGTGTGTGTAGACCTTGGCACATGAATCGTCAATGCAACATTTTTTATAACAGCAAATATTTGGAAAGAGTCTAAATTGTCAAAAATCAGGGATTGATAAAGATGCTGTAATTCAGTTTTATGAAGTCATTGAATTTGATTTCTAAGAAGTATAATTAGTTATATAAATTGGTGATCATGATACATGGTTGACATAAAATAATGTTCATGACACATTAAGTGAAAAGTGCATGTGTATATGATATATTCATATTATATGCAAATAAAGACATCTAGAAGGAAACATGAAACTTATCTGTCTATAACTGGCCAAATTATAGTTTACTTAAATTATCCTTTTATTTAGCTTCATTGTCTAAATTTTTACGGTGAGTGAACATTGTATGCCTAATTTCTCCAAGTGCCCACATGATAAAAGATTATTCTGCTACGCTCTGGATGTGGTCACAAAATTTGAGAGAAGGACACAATTTTGGAAGTTAACATTAAATTTTACTGGAACTTTATGACCTTGAGTTTATTTGGATCCCTAATAAATTTCAAGCGATTGACCAATATCACTACCAATGAAGCCATTCTTTAAACATTAGTTTAATGGGTATCATAACCTTACTTTGTTGGAGAGGAAATGTATGAAGAGAGATGACAGTTTCATAGTCAAGGAACTCATGTGTGGCGAACTTATTATAGTATAGCCTCTAGCCACCTGACATAATCATACTAGTCAAGGAATATCTACAACCAGCAAAGCATTGAGGTTTTCAGTACAGAGATATTACTGTCTCTTTCTTTTTTTTTTAATGTCTTTTATTTTTGAGACAGAGAGAATGAATGGGGAAGGGGCAGAGACAGAGAGAGACACAGAATCCAAAGCAGGCTTCAGGATCTGAACTGTCAGCAGAGCCTGACATGGGGCTCAAACTCGTGAGATCATGACCTGAGCCAAAGTCAGATGCTTAACTGACTGAGCCACCAGGTGCCCTGATTACTGTCTCATTCCAATTAAACTTTAAATTCCCATTTATTCTAACAACGTGTCTGTAGATAAAATGGAATTAAAATGAATTAAGCAAAAAAAAAAAAAATAGATTAAACATCATGTATGCTTAGGATGAAAAAAAAATTTTTACCGGTCCGAGACAATATGCAGCAACTAATACATTATGATATACATAATTCAAAAAATATTTTTCAGGGGCACCTGAGTGGATCAGTCGGTTAATCTTCTGACTCTTTATCTTGGCTCAGGTCATGAACTCAGGGTTCGTCAGATGGAGCCCTGTGTCAGGCCCCAGCTGCTTGGGATTCTCTCTCTCTCTCTCTCTCTCTCCCCTCCACTGCTTACATGCGTGCTCTCTCTCTCTCTCTCTGTCTCTCTCTCTCTCAAAATAAATAAATGAACTTAAAAAATTCACTATCTTGTGCAAGACACTGTGTTAAGTCCTGTAGAGCATACAGAAATTACAAAATGTACTTTGATGTCAAAGGGGTGGCAAACAGTTGAAATGACCTAAGTATTCACAATCAGAAAACAAGTATAACAAGTATAATAACAATAAGAACCATACAGGTCAACTAATTTAATGGAGTAGCAAACAGAACTCTTTAAGTCTTAGATTTTTAGAAGAAACTAAGGACAACACAATAGGTAATGAGTACCTTCCCATCTCAGAGAGGGCCGATATACCCAGGACTTGCCAAGAAATTATGAAACCTATTATTATTAGCTATCATTAACCCCATCATGTTCTTACTGACAAAATGGAACCCATTCTATTAAACGGTTTTCAGCTAAAAGAGAAGCTGCTGTAGTTCAGTTGTTTGAGAAACTGAAAGATTAATTTTGCATTTAGCAAGTATGTAATTGGCAATTGATAGCAGTCAAGAAACTGAGAGATCACCTCCTCAATAGTCCTACATCTTAGGTGAGTAAGGGGTAGGAATCTAGACATATACATAATTTTGTTTTTCTTAAGAAAACCTTAATTTCTCATTTTGACTATAGAATGTTTCTTCACAGAGCCAAAATTGACTGATTGCTGGTTTGAAAACACTGTTTCACTTAGTGGGTATAAAGCTTATAACCATATGCATCAGGTAACTAATTCTTTAAGAGTTTAAGCCATAGGATACATGATGACATCAACAATAAAATTGTTCTTTAATGTTTAAAATAATCATTTGGTAACATGTAGAGTTAGACAATCTGTACAGAGCAAGCTATGTTCTTATCTGTTATAACTATTTCATTATAACAAGTAAACACAAGAATTTGAGAGGCAACTTTTTTATTTTTAGCAGAATGGGATAAAATGCTGCCACTGTGCCTCTAAAACCAAGGCAAGGGAAGTTGAATTATTTAATCAATATTTTCTGACACCTGCATATTTGATGAAATAAAATCCCTACCTCGTTCTTTATACCATCCAAATTATTCAAATGGGTAAAGTATTCCAACATGAAAATAATCCATCAAAATAATGTAAGAAATCTTGCTAGGTTTTAATTTTTAGAAAGCATTCTAAGAATGGGTAAGGCAATAAATTTGAACAGCATAAAAGAGAAAGTTGAAGATACAAATGTTTTGAAGGCTTTTTATGGAACACATAATATATATTGAGTCAAATACACAGGAAAAAGTTGCTCTCCACCCTCATAGAATACACAGCTCCTGAGGCAGCTCTGAAAGATCCTTACTCATTCTTGTGTACTATCCTCCCTGTAAGTGTGGGCTGGACCCAGTGACTAGTTTCTAACAAGTAGAGATTGGCAGAAATGATGGGTGTGGCTTCTGTAATTAGGTTACAAAAAGACTGGCTTTCTCTTTCTCTCTGGCTTTCATGCTGTCCCATCACATGCTGCCCTATCGTGTGGACAATTGGGCAGCTGTGGAGAAGCCCATGTGACAAAGAAACAAGACTTGCCAGGAACCACGTGAGTGAGCTTGGAAGGGGGCTGTCCCCCATTTGAGCCTTGAGATGACAATGACAGCCTGCCTAAGACCCTGAGCCAGAGCCTCCCAGCTAAGCTGCACCCGTTTTCTTCTACCTGTTTCTACAGAAATGATGGGATTATAAATACTTGTTGTTCTAAGCTACTAAGTTTGGGGACAATTTGTTAAACAATGATAGATAATTAATAAACCTCACAGTTTTTAAAATATAAAAACAATTAGAAATAATTATTCACATATCATGTTGACAAAGAATGAAGGTTAATGATGCCTATTCTTGACAATGTGTGGGAAGATGGACTCTGGCTTTATTGTTTATAATGTGTAAATTGGTTCATTTTTTAAGGGAAGGTAATTTCTCAATGTATACTGAAGTCTTAAATGTTCATACCCATTCATCCAGCAATTTATCTGATAGATTATCTGTGCAAGTGCCCAAACTGTGTGTCCACTGATACAGAATTGATTATATTAATTAAGGTTCACATATGCAAAGGAATATTCTACAGAAGTGATGCTAAGTTATCTTTGCATTATTTTCCATTTCATTTTGCTCAAGTTTCACAAGACTCTTGCCCCTGGCCCTGACAGTGTTTATAGCAATGTTTATTCTACCTGTTAGTAGGATAGTTTGAAGATTAAGATGTTGACTCTAGATCTGACTGTCTGGGTTCACATCTCTTCTCTGCCACTTCTTTTGTGACCTTGGACAGCTTCCTCTATGGTTCAGCTTCTTTACCAGTTAGGTAGTAACTAATGTTGTCTCATAGATACGTTGTGAAAATGAAATGAGTTAATGTAAGTCAAGAATACTGCTTGGAACATAGTACAAACATTCTAAGTGTTGATTCTTTCTAAATTGGCAATATACTTGGAAATGAGAGTTCTCTTCAGAGCACGCTCTAGATATTTGCCAAAGAATTTGGGGGAAGTTTTGGGGGATGGTTGAGCAGCAGGGATTTGATCTTAGAGTAGTTTCATCAGATTTGCTCTTGGTGTGTATCTCCTTTAGTGTCCTCATGTTCAATGTTGTCCTGCTACTTAGCTACCAGGAGACCTGTATAGATAGGATTAAGGCCCTGCTTTAGAAGATCTACATGAGTTGCTTTGGATATTAAAAATTGTTACTTTCACTGATACTGGAAAAATATGCCTTTACACTCTTTTGAAAAAATATCAGAGAAAATGCCCTTGACCCCAACAACAGCCTCACTGCATTTCTAGGTGAACCCACCATTACCAAAATGTTGGTATCCAGGGTCCACTCTCTGATGGTCCCAAGACCAACTTGAAAATGCTTGTGGAAATTCACAGTGTGAAGCATGGAAGAGACTATGACTCAAATCCAAGGGGGGCATTGCTGACAGAGCAACTGCTTCTGTACACAGGAATGGGAAATGCACACAGAACATATGGCACTTAAGAGGATACATTAAGAAAGTTTTCAATGGCCAGGGAGAAACTGGAAAGAAAGACTAACTCACTCAAGCTACAATATTTGAAATAACTCTTTAAAGAAGAAAAGTGCCATTAGTACTATGATTTATCTAAAAAAAATCAGTTTTTTTCACATTTTTTTATAATTGTCCAAAAGGTATAGAAGATTGTTAAAATGGCATAGAGATTGATAGTGGAAAGCCAGACAAAGGAGGGTGAAGGCCTAAACTAGGGCTGTGGCAGGAAATGGGACTAGATTTTGGAAATTCATCCAAGGCTGTATAGGATAATATATAAGCAGGATGAGGCTATGGATATAGACATACATGAGTGCAGAGGATTTTACTATAAATCTAAAGAAAGTAATTAATTTATATTAAATGCCTAAGAAAACACCCCTCAGTCATGGTAGTATCTACTTACAATAGGATTTTTACTGTACAAGATAAAAGAAGTGGATGGATGACACAATGCTGGTCGCTCTCCATTATCTAGTTTGGAATCATTTTGGAATAAATTTCCTAGCCTGATCTTTCAAAAACTAACATAATGTTGGTACCTGCTGCAATATTAGAATGGATCTATATTGTGGGTACATTTATATCAGCCCAGATTATAACACTATTAAATTTATTTTATGAAACATTATAAGTAATCTGAGGGTTTCTTTTTAACGTTTATTTTGAGAAATACAGCATAAGTGGGAGGGGGCAGAGAGAGAAGGAGAGAGAGAGAATCCCAAGAAGGCTCTGTACTGTTAGTACAGAGCCCAACATAGGGTTCGATCTCATGAACTGTGAGATCATGACCTGAGCCGAAATTAAGAATTGGATGCTTAACCAGGTGCTCCTGAAGATTTCTAATTTTTTTTTTAAACCAAGTTCTTTTTCTTTAGGCTTAACAACATGAATCCCTGCACTCTCACAAACTGTTTAGTCTTTCTGGAAGAGATTTAAAGTATTGACATTTCTTTAAATGATTTCATGAATAAATAATGCTCACAAAATCACTTGTAGAATGTAATACAAAATATAAAAAATTTTTAATCAACACTATTGCTAACTTAGTAAACATAACTTACTTTACAGTAAAAGAATATTTAAACTGATTTAATTATATTAAACATTATTTCTTCTAGAGCTTTCTATGGTGACTGTCGAGGCCATTACAGCATTCAGAAATGTAATTACGTCTCAAGTTTTTTCAATGTAAAATTCTGAGGAGTTTGTTTATTTTTTGAGAGGGTATGAGTGGTGGAGGGGCAGAGAGAGAGGGAGGGAGAGAGAGAGAGAGAAAGAGAGAGAGAGAGAATCCCAAGCAGGCTCCATGCTATCGGCAAGGAGCCCGGTATGGGACTCAATCCCACGAACCATGAGATCCTGACCTCAGCCAAAATCAAGAGTTAGACGCTTAACTGAATGAGCCACCCAGGTACCCCTAAAATTCTTAGCAGTTTTAATCAAAATGTTCAAAAGTTTTGGCTTAGGGATATTTTTTGTATGTATGTAATAAATATATGTAATATATATGTAATAATATATATTTATGTAATAAATATATGTAATTTATATATTATATATAAACATATTTATAAAGATGAACAGTTCAAGAAATTACCAATGCCGCTATATATTTTACTATACTGATACTTTTCATTTAGACTTCAGGACATTTCAGGAACCAGAAAGGATCTGAGATTCTGCTGTATTTGCAAGTTAGCAAGTTTCAATGATGCTGCCAGTTTCACGGATATTGAAAACTGACTGACACGAGATACTTGGGTCAGGGAAAATAACAACAACAACAAAAAAGGACTTGATTATCCATGGTGAAGCAATAAGCAAGAACAAGAACAGTACACTTGGGTAATCTCCTTTTGCTAAGTCCCACAGGGGCAGTGTGAATGAGGCCATGTGTATGCCTGCCCATGTAGTGGCTTTAGCACCACAGAGGA
The DNA here is from genome assembly GCF_018350155.1 of Leopardus geoffroyi. Lineage (NCBI taxonomy): Eukaryota > Metazoa > Chordata > Mammalia > Carnivora > Felidae > Leopardus > Leopardus geoffroyi. Next base: position 117,508,245 of record NC_059338.1, on the reverse strand, counting down.
ACTCTGAGTTTAGGGAACTCAGGTGTCTTTGAATGGGCAGTAAGCCTCTGCCCATTGCTCTGGAAGATATTCTCTTTATTCTACTGCATAGTAAACATGCTTGCTTTTGCTTGGGAGAGAGACGCTATTTCTATCTATCAAAGGCTGTTAGCTACCCCCAAATCCATGAAAATATAGTTTGGTAACAAAGGGCAGTTAATTACTTACTTGCAAGACATGCAGAAAAGTGAGAGGCCTGTGGAGAATTGTCTCCCAGCAGACAAAAAAAAAAAAAAAAAAAAAAAAAAAAAAAAAGCAGAAGCAAAGTATTACATTGCCAGATTTACAAGTGGTGTTCCAGTGATGTAACACTAAATCTTCAATGATGGCCTCCACCACCAGTTAAATAAATAGTTCGATTCAGATCAATATTGTGAATCAGAATATAATAACTTAGGGGTGTGTGCCTCGGTGGTTCAGTCGGTCGAGTGTCCAAGTCTCCATCTGGACTCAGGTCATGATCTCACAGTTCCTGAGTTCCAGGCCCCCTTCGGGCTCCTCGCTGACAGCATGGAGCCGCCTTGGGATTCTCTGTCCCCTCCCTCTCTGTCCCTCCTTCACTCTCTCTTCCTCTCCCAAAATAAATAAATCAACTTTACCAAAATAAAATTGTTAACACAAAAATAATATTTTAATTTTCTGATATCTAGTGGATATTATTTATTTAGATCTTACTCCAAAAAAAGTTGTATTTACTGTTACTATATTTAATATAGGAGCATTCAATATATGTCAATTTACAAAACACACAATATTATTTTCAACTGGGTATCTGTGCCAATATGCATTAGCTTGAGGTATATATGATTCCTGCAAATGAAACGTATCAAATGAAATATGGCACTGACTTTTTTGTTTAGGAAAATTTATACTTTCCAAATCATTGGAAAGAGCAAGGAAAAACACGTTATTCAAATGCTATGGATTTACCTGGATAGATCTTAAAAATGTTTGGCTTATTTTAACATTCTCTCTTGGTATAATTGCGTACAATTTCTGAGCACCCTGTTGTGTAAGTTTATAAAATACATATCTACCATCTTTCTCTCATAAAAGACACATTATTCTTGTAGAACAGTTCATTATTTTAAAAACGTATTAAAAAAATTATTTACCTAAGATACTAGGTTTATGCCAATCTGTGGCCTGGCCAGGACATGTCCAAGTCAAGAATGTTATGAATGTTATCTTTAGACATTTCCTGCTTTTTACTTCTCCCAAACACTTTTTTTTTAAATACACAGAAAAGTGAAAAGAATAGTACAATGAAAATCTACCTAGCTTTTACTTGAATTAACAAACTAGGATTTTATCCTTTTTAGAATAAAAATTTGAAAGGAAGTTTATATATTAAAATACTTCCCTCTTATGTTACTTCAATATGATTGTTTTTTTCCTTTTAAACTGAAATTTTTCAGTTCTTACAGTACTAACACATTTACTTATTTTATTCAACTTACAATAAATACAACATGGTTTTTAAATAACAATACTAAATTCTATGAAAAATAAACCTAGTTAGAAGTTCAACATTTCTTTGATTCCCTTTTTAACCTTAAAATATATTCTACTTTGTATATGTAGTCAGATTATTACCCAAGTGACTTGACTATTTTTCTCTATATGCATATAATATCAATTTGTCATGTAAATAAGCTTATCAGTTTCTGATTTTTTTTTTCAGTTTGGGTTTTTTTTTTTCTACAGCTTTATGTTATATGTTTATTTAAACAATAGATTGTATAGTAAATTATTGCTTCCATCCCAATTCCCTCCTTCCATTTGGACCATCCCTAGAGGTGATTTCTTTATTCATTTCTGATTTTTTCTCGTAACCCATCCTGCAATTTCACTTTGCAAAAATGAGCAAAAAGGACACAGAGAAATAGGGAGGCAATGTAAGAGAAAAATCCAGAGAGATCCTTTCTTACATTAAGGGCAGCATAATATACAAAGAGTCCTGTAATATCTTTTTTCACTTACTAGCTATAAGTAATTTGTGACTAGTTCTTAATTTTTTTCAGTCACATAGAAATCATTTGTGTTGATATTCCATCTACACATTGTGTAGATGATTCATCCTCCTACTGATAGACATTTGGGTTGTTTCCAATATTTTGCTATAACAAATGTCACGATGAAAACTTTATACATACAGACTTTTGTTTTGGGAAGAGTATCTTCAAGGTAGACACTTGAAGTATGATTTGCTGAGTTGAAAAGTAAATGCATAGGTAACTTTGTTAGATATTTCTAAATTTCTCCCCATTAATATTGAAACATCTGGAACTCACACCAGCAATGTTTGAGAATGACAATCTCCCTGCAATCTTATGAACAGATTATATTTTTAAGCTTTTGAATTTCTGCTAGCATAATATACTTAAAGAAAAAAAGTATCTTATTTCAAAAAATTGCCTCCAACTTAAGCACCCAGATGTGATTACAGAGTCTTGCACCTTTCCTGTGTTTGCCCACTATATGTTTAAAATATATTAATTATATGATCTAATTACCATATGGATTGTAATATCAGGGCAAAGCATTTTGGGGAATAGCTTTTCACGGCACCATAATGATAGGAAAATCGTAAATGTGTAACCTGCTCAATTTATCTGTTCATGTAAGAGTTGATGCCATGAATAAATGAATAAAAGTGGTAGTAATGGAGGTCTTCATTAACCACAGTCCAATGATTGGTCTGCTAAAACATAAAATAACAAAAATTGGGGGACTGCCCATTGTAAGTAATTATGCATTTGGCTGAGAAATCTCCATGGCTTTATACTAAGGCGAAATATATATGGGAACAGATAAGTTTACTCCTGTTTATACCATCATTCGGCAATTTTATCAGATGTTTTACCATTAAAACTAATTAAATTAACTATGAACTCTACTTATGATAGTTTTTTCTTTAATAAGATGACATTTTTAAAGGCCTAAGTAACTGTACTTTTAAACATAGTCAGTGGCTGTGATCCAAACATCTTAGGCCATATTTGAACTCTGTAGTTTCATTCTATTCATATAAGCATGTCTAGAGTGAATGCCAGGATGAAAATCCAGACTTGAAAATTAATCCTCTTTTATGATTCTTTCCATTTACTGCCCAAGCCTCTGTGGCAGCCAGCTGGAACACCAGCTTATTCCTAATGCTGGTAAGAGCTTGGGAAAAGGGACAATGTTCATACTACCAGGGAAAATTGCATAGATTTATAGGCCTAGGTAGAAAGGTAGGGAGTATAAAGTCTAAATCCCTGTTTTTTTCAGATTAGTAAACTGAGGCATGGCAAAGCCAATTATTGCTCAAGGTCAGACAGCAAGTATATCTCAGAACAGCACCCGAAACCCTACTTCTCATCCTTCTGTTCCTATGTGCTTTCCATCACAAGTGAAAAGGAACACCGTCTTCATTTAATAATTTTACTTTCAAAATACCAGTTTATTTGCATATATATGTAAATGTATTTGTATGAATGTATCTATATTTACATCTATGTATTTCCTAGATCTGGTGTACTTCTTATAGCGATATTTTAATAATGGAGTTAGCCATGTTACTGTGTTGGTTTTGATTTCTTTAGAGTAATAAAACAATAATTATTTGTATTTAGTGAAGAGTAATACACCGAAACATGAAACTTATTCAAACCATCTGAAACATTGTTTCCAAGTCTCTGTTAAGAACAAGGTTGCATGGTTCCAATGTATCCATTAAGGGAGAAACATCCTATTCTTCTAACATCTCTATAAATTACCGAGGTATTATTCTACTTATTTCTTCCATGGTACATCATGGAGATATAATCTAATAAACTGCATTATGTAGTTATTATGAAGAAACAGGAGGGATAGGAATGGATCATCACCTCACTTCTGATATCTGATATCACTTCTGATAACCCTTGTGTCTTTTTATGTATTATATATCATTTAAAACCTAAAAGACCCATTTGCGATAACAACATGAAAGTTCCACATTGTGTCATATCAAGATCTAATTGATACGTAAAATAATTGCAGTTTCTTCTGTTTTTCCTCTGAGATTCAAAGGAGGATGTTTTTAATATTTACATATTAATAGTGAGAAGTCGGGGCACCTGGGTGGCTCAGTCGGTTGAGCGTCCGACTTCGGCTCAGGTCACGATCTCGCGGTCTGTGAGTTCCAGCCCCGCGTCGGGCTCTGTGCTGGCAGCTCAGAGCCTGGAGCCTGCTTTCAATTCTGTGTCTCCCTCTCTCTCTGCCCCTCCCCTGCTCATGCTCTCTCTCTGTCAAAAATAAATAAACATTAAAAAAAATAAAAAAAAAATAGCGAGAAGTCAGTCCAACGGAGATCTAGTGTTTGATGCCCTTGAGTTTAAATGCAGTTGGGGCACTTCTTGTGCACTTGACCACATAATATCGCTTTTCTTAAACTTCATTTCTTCATCTGTAAAGTGGGAATAATCCGGCTTCTTTACAGTTTTGTTTTTTGGAGCACTCTACGGAAATGTATGTAAAGTAACTATACAGCCACTGACTGTAATTTACTTTCTCATTCCATGCTCTGCAATATATTACAAACATTATATATATTCACTTCTCTATCTAATCTGGGAGAGTCTCAACTCTTCAATAACAACAAACCACCAATATCTTCTGAAATTTAAATATATATATATATTGTAACAGGACATCAGTGCTCAGTCTGACAGCTAATAAAGATTTTTTTACATAAATTCTCATGAGCATTTTCATGTACCTCCAAGATTCCCTGTACTTTATATGTTACTTCCTCCTCTGCTTTCACAATCAATACATCACTCTTAATAGATATATATCCATTCTAATTTCAAGGCGAGAAAATCCTTACATTAAAAGCTGAGGGCTGTTTTGATGAAGTTTTCCAAGAACAAATTAGAAGTACTTAGCAAGCAAGTGTACCTTCTCTGTGGTACCTCCTCTGTGGAGTTCTTGTCCTGAATTAACTGGTTGGACTACCCACTGTTTAATTGCAAAATCTTCATTTCCCTAGGTGACATGCTATGATGTCGACTCTAAGTGGGCCCATGTAGCTTTTAAGACTGAGATGCAGAGACCCTACCTTGCAAATGAGCTATTTATCTGCAAGTTGTTCTTAAACAGTATCTACCTAGCTGGGAGTAAAGTGGAGATTTGATATTTTCATCTTAGGTAGTTACTGCACAATCAGTCATTTTGATTCTCTCTGCTCTCATTCAAACCTTTGCTCTCCCCTATTAGGAAAATTGTAGCCAATTCCTATTTTATCTCTCGGATGCATGCATTTTCTCCTCTTACATCATCCTACACTACCCCCTAGAAGTCAGTGTAACGAAATTACTCCTTAGTTATCCATAGGTTGGTTTTGGGGCTCCTTATTTTGGCATTCAAAGTGTTTTATAGTCACTAGTTCTCCAGGTCTCCCTTACACAAGCTATGCCCTGTAATCAAATGGGTCATCCCAGGAGGCCCAAAACAAATCTTTTGTTTTTTGCCTTATAATCTCTTTCCCTCCTGTTTTTTTTTTTTATCTTGTCAACATTAAATCCGAATCATCATTTATGCTCTAGTTATGTTTCTCCTTTCCATCCTTGCTCATCACATCTCTAGCTTTTTCCTCTCATATCAGCGGCTTTTAACCTTGGTTGAATATAGGATTCAACCATCAGTGAAAACTGGTACTTCAGGCTCACTCTCACAGATGCATATATAATTTATCTGGGGTAGAGTCTAGGTACTGGGATTTTTAAACTCTTCCTAGGTGATTCTATGTAGTCAAAGTTAACAACCACTGTCATGTGCATTTCAATTATACATTACATGCATAGTTCATTAAGTGATTTAATAAGACACACACCATCTTTGTGATGTTCATGTATTTTCAATTTTGCGGGGGGGATGGCTCTTACGCATCGGTAGAAATTTCCATATGTTTATGTGACCACTAGTGTCACGTATAATTATTTTATAGTTTTCCTATATTGTAAACATGTAAAATACACAAAAAAAATTTATCACCACTAAATATCCTACTTTTCAACTTATCATTATATAAATTAAGACTAAAATCTGCTTCTACTAACTCCCATTGCCCAAAGTAATCATGACCAACAAATTATTACATAGCATTGCAGACAAGTTCATAAGAGGCAAAAAGAACAAGTTCAAAAGCTCTGATTAGCTTGGTGAATTCAGGGAGTTGCTAGGAGGCCAGTGTAGAGTGGTAGGAAGAAACGGAAGCCGTACAATGACATAGAGACAAATCATGTGAGGCCTTCGGCTCTTACTTTGAGTGAGAGAGAGAGTCATTGAAGCGTTGCAGAGTCTGAATAGAGAAATGGCATGGTCTGACTTATATTTATTAGAGATTACTTTTGTCGGGGCTCCTGGGTGGCTCAGTCAGTTACGTGTCCAACTTTGACTCAGGTCATGATCTTGTGGTTCGTGAGTTCAGGCCCCGCATAGGACTCTGTGCTGACAGATCAGAGCCTGGATCATGCTTCAGATTCTGTGTCTCCCACTCTCTCTGCCCCTCGCCTGCTCACACTCTGTCTCTTTTTCTCTCTCCCTCTCTCAAAAATAAGTAAAACATTTAAAGAAATTTTTTTAAAGAGATTATTTTTGTAATGTAGAGTGAAAAGCTGGAACTGGTAAGGAATTAATGGTATAGTTTCGGATGAGAGGTGAGGGAAGTGGGCTGAAGCAAAAATACTCATTAGGAGACTACTTTCAGAATCCAGGAAAGAGGTAGTAGAATTCTGGAACACAGAGGTAGGCATGAAGATGATGAGAACTATTAGGATTTTGATTTATTTTGAAAGTAGCAACACTGGGATCTGCCGTTGTATTGGACATATGAGAGAAAGAAAGGACTTAAGGTTGATGGCAAGGCTTTTAAACCGAGCAAATGACACTTAATTACATACTAGCAATGAGTTTACTTCCCTTTTGTCATCATTATGAGATGGAAAGGATAATAATACCTACATCAGGAGCCTGGGTGGCTCAGTCAGTTGAGCGTCAGATTTTGGCTCAGGTCATGATCTCATGGTTCATGAGTTTGAGTCCTGCGTCAGACTCTGTGCTAACAGCTCCAAGCCTGGAGCCTGCTTCAGATTCTGTGTTTCCTTCTCTCTCTGCCCCTCCCCTGCTCACGCTCTGCCTCACTCTGTCTCTCAAACATAAATGAATGTGAAAATAAAATTTTTCAATAATGTCTACATCAGATTATTGCTAGAAGTATTAAATCAGATGACATGTAGAAAATGCCTGGGATGGATACATCTCATTGAAGGACACAATCAATGCAGACAGTGGAAGTCAGTGATATTTGAAAGATTAAATCATCAGCTTAAGCACTACTGACTATGAGACTTGAATGATCACCATGTGCCACTATTATATAGCCAATCTAGCCTTGTTGGTCAAAAATATCTGAACAAGAAACATGTGACTAGTGACGACTTATCCTGAAGCTTTGAAACTTAAAACCTCACAGAGAATTGGGAAATCTAAGCTCCGTTGTTGAGCGATTGGGCGTTCAGTTGGCTGCTTGAGGTTTGGGAGGGGAACATATGGTCATAGAAAGTATACATTTAAGTATAACGTGTTAATGCAGCAAAAGAAATGGTCTAAAAAGGAAAAAGAATACAGCACTGGATATTGTAACATGCAAAGTTCAAAGCGTTGGAGATGATGGGGGAGAGAGAATAGGTGGCCTATGGTGACATTTTGCGGCAGCGAAAGTACTTTCTATGACAGTATTATGATGGATACATGTCATTATACATTTGTCCAAACCCACAGAACGTATAACAGAATGAACCTTAATTAATGATATACCAATCATGATACATGATACCTACATGATATACCAATGTAGGTTCATCTATTTTAACAAACATACCACTATGTTGGGGAACGCTGATAATGGGGGAGGCTATCTGCATGTATATGCATCTGTAGAAGTAGTGGGAAATCTCTGAAAAATCTTTGTATCTTCCCTGCAATTTTGCCGTTAACCTAAAAATGCCCCTCCCCTGCCTCAAATAATAATAAAACATTTTTTAAAAATTGAAAAAAATGTGTATTTATTTTTGAGAGAAACAGAGACAGAGTGTGAGCAGGGGGGAGGCAGAGAGAGGGGGATACAGAATCTTAAGCAGGATCCAGGCTTCAAGCTGTCAGCACAGAGCCTGACACGGGGCGCAAATTTGTGAACTGCGAGGTCATTGTACATTAAGCAAGACTGGCATAGAGTGGGTGCTTAAAAATTGCTTCTCCAATGAGTAAATCAAGAGTTAATAACATATGAGGAGTATGGAGAGGATTTTTGAGAGCCCTGACAATGATTTAACACTTAACATAGTCTAAAAGGGGATGCGTTCAAATACAAGATCTTTTATTATTGTGCTGTGAGACAACTGCTTTGAGCCTTATTTTATCTGTGAACAAGGGATAATAATTCTTACCTCAAGGGTTTTAAAAAGAATTAAAAATATAAAAGCTCGGGAGTGTATTGAGCCTGGCATATAGTAAGTTTTCAGTAAACGTCAATGGCTAGATGGCACTGAAGGATAAGATACCTGGGACTAAGGAAGGAGGAGAGATGTTTACAAATCTCTGGTGAGAAGAGATTGGAATGCAAACAACATCACACAGATGGCCTCCATATTGCTAATGGCTCCAAGTGTCTAAGTTGCTTGTTAAGTAAATCTGTACATAATTTATCAATAATATTGTTCAGGTTCCCTCATCTAATTCTCTGTGTTGCTACCATTAGTCTAAATTATCATGCAATTTCAGGTATTATAAATCAGACATACTTGAACCAGGTAGACATAACTGTCCATCTGGCTATAATTTGGATCCAAGAGAGGAACTACATGTGCTGGACAAGCATTTAGAGAGGCACACATGTAAACAACCACTGCAAAACAAGCATTACTCTCCATATTGAGTGCCATGAATTGGCAACTTAAAAGATAAACTTCCTATTTTGGTTAGCCAGGAAGTTTTCCAAAATAGCACATAAATACACAGTATTCTTTTTTGGTTGATTCCTGTAAGTTTTATCTTAACTTCAAGGGTACTCATTAACCGTTCCCATATTTTCAAACCAACATGACACCATGGTGGTTTATTTTATGTGTCAGCCAAGGATGCCCAGATACCTGGTCAAACATTCTCTCTGGGTGTGTCTGTGAGAGTGTTTCCAAAAGAGATGAGCATTTAATTGGTTAAGTGAGCAGAGCTAATGGCCCTCTCCAATGTGGGTGGAAATTATCTAATTCATTCAGGGCCTGAACAGGGGAAAAAAAAAAAAAGCAGAGGAGGTTGAATTTATTCTTTGCCTATTTGAGTTGGAAGGAACATCGATCTTCTCCTGCCTTTAGAACTTTTGATTTTCAGCCTTTCAGATTCAAACTGGAATCTACACCAACAGCTCTCCAGCTCTCCAGTGCTGAAAGTACACCACAGGCTTTCCTGGATCTCTAGCTTGCAGACCACAACTGGTAGTGGGATTTCTCAGCCTCCTAACAGCATGAGCCAGTTCCTTGTATAATAAATCTCATTTTCTCAATAGATGGATGGGTAGATAGAGATATGAGAGAGAGAGAGAGAGTTGAAAGAAAGAGAAAAATAGAGAAGGAGGTAGCTAGAGATACGGATTGATAGTTATATCCAATGAGTTTTGTTTCTCTGGAGAACCCTAATATACATAAATGTAAATATGTAGCCTCAAAATTAGAAAATTGGTTGCTCATGGTGATGAAATTTACTTGCTCATGAAATTTACTTAATAGAATTATAATTCTTAAACATCTTAATGGGAAATTGTTTACATTACCAACTAATAATTAGAACAACCTGAGTCAACATTTTCCAGCTGGAATCCAAAATACCTCATGCTAGTCCCTCACCTGTTTTCTTTTAGATTCCCTTCATCCTTCTTATAATCTACTCTGCAACACGAAGAAATGTATTTCCCAGACATGTCTGCCAACAGGTTTCTGGCTGTGATGTACCAATGGAAGATCTGGTAAGGACTGGAAAGTGTTAGAAATGGAAAGCCAGAATACTTTTAGACTTTGAGCGCAGGAGAGTAGCATTTCCAGCAACAACTGGAACTTTTCTGTATTTGCTGGCTTTCATTTGACAAACAGTCATTTCATGATCCCAGCTCTACAGGCATGTCAACCCAGCTTCTGGATTTTATCTGGTGACCCCAGATCCTGACTCCCATGATGCCACCCACCTAGAGGTCATAGTAGCTTTCTGGCATTTCTAACTTCTGGATGGTCTTACTGTACCATGTGAGACTTATTAGCTTGTCTACCCCTTGTGCAGGAATTTCTTTGTGATATACTACCTCCATTTGAAATGCTTACAGTGCTTTCTATTTTCTTGATTGTATTTGATTCATGAGAAATGAAAAGTGCTGATTTTTCCCCAGATTTATTATAATTGGCAAATAAAATTGCAATATATTTAAAGTATAATATGTGATGATTTGATATATGTATACCTTGTGAAAAGGACTCCCTCTGATCGAGCTAACACTCACAAATTTACCTTTTCTTTTTGTTAAGAACATTTAAGTTCTATTCTCTTAGCAAATTTCAATTATAATATACAGTATTATCAACTGTAGTCACCATGTTATGCATTAGATGAGACTTTATTCACCTTATAGGTAAAAGTTTGTACACTTCTATCAACCTCCCCCTATCTCCCCCACTTCCAAGCTCCTGATAACCACTCTTCTATTCTCTGTTTCGAGGACTTAGACTAAAAGGCGATTTAAAAAATAATAGTAGTCAAAAAATATCTTAGGAAGAGCTATCTCAGCAAGGGTTTCTTACCTGTAGGAATCCCCAAAGTCCTTAGTATGCTAAAGCTCAGAGCAGATTTTCAAGAGAGAAATGTGTGCAACATCTCCTTATTACTCCAAAAATCAAAACTCTTCTCATTAAGCATCTACAAAGACTTTACAGAAGTAGTGTTACACAGAACATAACTTGGAAATACTTATCAAAGTAAATTGTTTACAGTCTGAGAATTTCATATGTATAAGACACGATTAGCCCCTTTTTATACTTTACATCCATGGCCATTTGACACAGTTCTGGCGGCAAAATCCTAGAACAAATAACTTGAAAGCAAAGGAAAGATGCATGGGCTCTCACAGACACAAAAATCATCTTCCTCATTTTAAATCCATTTGTGATATTATGGTGGGCAAAGTCAAGTTATTTCATGCTGAAACACTTTTTGCAAATTTGGTAATTGGATCCATTTTGTGGAGTCTGCACCCTGGAAATGCCACTGCATTTCATTTATAATCAAACCAACGGGGTTTGAAATGATATTAAATGTGCCAGATTGGGGGAAAAATCCAAATGGATTCATACAGAATGTTATTAACTTGGAAATGGTTCAATGGGCATTTGGCATTTTCACATTGGTAGGTTTAATTTGTTGAGTGAGAACAATGAATTAGGAGATACAGTGCTCTATATTTTTGCCACTTTAACATTTATGTTTGTCGTTTATGAACCTGGGCTGAGAATTGATTAAATTTCTGCCTTGTAGCTTTTGAGTTTTGTAACATATGGAAGTTTTGTTATAGTCACCTATTCCTATCGTAGATGGTCAGTTTAAATACAGCCTTTTCCATATAAGAAGTTAGCTAAAACAATAGTAAGGAAAATAAGAGCAGTAATGATATGGCCATCTGTAGGTAAACTCAACACTCCACACTTAATTAGTCAGCATCAAGCACCTGCAGTATAAGACCTTAGAGTACTTTTATGAAGGCAAGAGAGTATATGTTGTATAGAGATAAAATCGTATTGTTCATTAATAAAGTGAAATGAAGGGAAATAAAAGAAGAATCGGGGATAAATATCAGGAAGGGTGAAGTATACAGGACAGATTCAGATGAGCTGAAAAGCAAAAAAAAGAATTTCAATGAATAAAATAAATGTCAATAGACATGGCAGAGACATTATCTTAATGTCCGAGTTCCCCACAATGACTAGCAGAGTGACTTGTGCATAAAAGTTACATAAATTAGAGTGAATTCTATGTAACACGTTGTAGAAATCAAAACAACGAACTGAGAATTAAGAGATTTGGGTTAGTGTTCAGCTCTTACTCTACCCAGGTATGGGGCTGGTGGGCTAATCAATTACATCCATTCATTCATTTGTTCCACAAATATTTGTTCCCCTATCTTATGTCAGACACATGGCTAGGTTAGGAGGATTCTCATGGAGCTTATATAACGGGGCGGGGGGAGGTGAAGTGAAGAACAGATAGTAAGGAAACAAATCAACACATACATAAAAGCAATCTCAGAATTAAAACAGGTTTCACAAAATAGCAAATGACTAAGTGGCTCTTTGGTTGAGTGGCCAGTAACAGCTTCTGTGAGTTCAGCATTCCAGATAGAGAGAGTGCAACGAGGAGAGAAGATGCTTGGCAGTTTCCAGTAACCAGTGTAGTTGGTTCATAATGGGAAGGGGGAAAGAAGGCAGACAGGCTTCATGTCATGTCAGGCTTCATAATCTCTCCAAAACTCTCTTTCTCATTCACAAAGTGAGATGTTCAGGGACAATGGATTTCAAGAACTCTTTCAGTTCTCAAAGTCTCTGCTGTCTATGATTAATATAAAATTTCATGAATACATTAGGAAGAACAAGATAAACCAAGGAAAACATAACATGATTAATGGAGTGTCTAGGAGGGAAAACAAATAATAAAAATTCAATAGTGATTGTGATTTTTAATAACTGTCATCAAAAGAGTGGCTTAATACAGCAAAAATGTAATAAAAACTCCATGTATTACACATTAGCAACTTAAACAAATCAGCTTGACTAAACTTCTTTCCTTAGAATTGTTATCTATTATGTTTTATTCACAAAAGATTAAGTTGTTTTCTCATCATTGTAAATTCCAAAGTACAAGTCATTTAGGTTCAATTACTTACTCATCTTTATTATCTGATCTGCTAGATAAAGATGGAATAGCTACCAGTAAATACTGCAGAAATTTCCATTCTATTATTTCCCTAAGCGTTCTCCATGGAATTTAGATCTCTGGGATATTGTATTACATAAAGAAAGTAACCTGTCTTTGGTCAGTGAAGTGAAAGTACACTCCAGGGAACAAGAGTTACAAGTGAGAAAAACATTATTATGCAGAAGAAATTCCCCAAATTGTAGTGCTACAAAAGCTTCATCAGTTCACTCTGAGCTGAGACTCAACATTCGGAGTTGTCCTAAATTGAAACAAGGGGCCAGGTCTTTGTATATAAACTCCTTGACCACTCAGTGCAGAAAGGCTACGCTCATCCAGGGGCTACCAAGGGCCAGGCAGCTTCCTTTATTGGAGGACAATTTACAGAAAAGGATAGCCCTGAGCCTAATGCAGCCAACACTCCTAGCAGCTTGGGGATTGAGGACCACATCTTGAAAGGTGTATCACACGACCTGCTACACTTGGCCACTAGGGGCGCTGGAGCGCAGTACAGCAGAGAACACAGGTATTGGGATGACCAAGCTGGGTTGAAATTATGACTCTTGAGAGATTTTTGAGTCATTTTTTAAGTGGCCTGATCTGTTTGATGGATTATAAAATAACGTTTGTTGCATATAAGCCAGTTTATTCAAAGATCATCTCTATTCATTTTCTGTTTACGCTAAAATGCAAAGTCAGACGATGGCAGATATTTCTGAAATTCTTGGACTCTAGGTCGAACTTTCAGAAGTGCTCTTGTGTCTTCCCATCTTTCTCTCCACCCTTGAATGATAACAGGTCTAGGGATAATTCACTCCCTCGTTCGCCAGATTACTCTTCCTCCTCTGCAAAATCATTCTTGGGGTTACTATTGTCACCTTAAAAGGCCTGGGAGAAAACCAGACCAGTTCTGGGACAGGTATTGAGGCAAATTCTATCTTTATTGCTTCTGGCAGGGGTAAGATGGTTTGTGCCCATGAGAATGGGAGTATTCAAACAGGGTTTAGTGGTTGGGGCAGAAAATAGAAAAAACTCACCATTTTAGGCTATTCAGCAAAATCTCGCTCAAGAAAATAATTTTCTTCATTTGAGTTAGCTAGCCTATTTGAATTTTCTAAAGGACTAAACCCAAAATTCAGCTATTTAGATAAGTAAAGTTACATTGTGTATAAAACACATTTCATTTATATTTTAGATTCTCCTAATATGAGCCACTGCATCTCCTGCTAAACTTTGAAGCTATTCCTACGGTTATATCCCCTTCACTTGATTTCGTTGGTTCAGAAAGTACTTATCAAACATTTTCCTCATACCAGGTCCCGGACTAAGGGAAAGACACAATGATGAATCAAATACAGTTCCTATTTTCAAAAGCCTCAGGTTTAACTGTGAAGATAAACAATTGAGCAGGTAATTATAATAATGTGTAATATGTATATCCAGAAGTAGTCATAGTTTGCAGTGGGAATACATATAAAAGGCACATAACACAGACTGGGGAGAACAGAAGAAAAACTTCCTAATCACTTAATGTTTGAGGTTTAATCTTTTTGGATGAGGGAGTTGAGATTAAAAAAAAAGGCAGGGCGAGGAGATGAATAGGGTAAGAATTTCAGGAAAGGACCAGGATTTAGAAAGTCTTAAGAGAGAGAAAGGGGAAAGTCTGACCTACTTGGAGCTTCGTAAGTGGCTCACTGGGACTGCAGCTGAGAGATCGAGTGTCAAATTATGACAGAAAAGGTGCCAGGGTAAGGAATTTCTGACTGTATCCTGAAGGTCTTTTTAAGCCACTGGTGATACTCAGTGGTGTAACAAGATCATTTTGTCCCTTTAAATACATTTTAAAATATCACGGTAACAACATTAACATTTAATACTCATGTTTATTTACATTTACTATGTGCTAAGCATTTTACACTTACTATCTCAATTACTCTGCACGACAATCTTATAAGAACAGGACTATTAGTATTCCCACTTTACATATATGGAATACGAGATTCAGAAAGGCTAAATAACATGCTGGAGGTCTGACTGGTAATGAGAATGAACTTGCAGGGGTCTGCTCTGGAGTCAGGCAGAACATTTAGAGGATTGCTAGAGGTAATTAGGTAACATTAGGTAACAAATGATGACACAGGAGAATACAGAACATAAATGAAGGCAGTGGCATGAACATAAAGGGAAGAGGTCAGATTATATGGAAACAGAAGACAGAGAACCCATGTGATTGACAGATCAACTTAGTTGTACTGGATGAGGGAGATGGAACAATCGAGGATGTCTGCCAGCCTTTTTGCTATCCAAACCAGCGGAATGTTGGGGTCATTCACTGAGGCAGGGAGTACTAGGGGAACATTTGAAAGAGCTAAGTACAAACATACAAAATTTAGATACGCACAAGTTGCATTTGAGGTACTTGTGGGACATTTTAATGGTAATGCTTAGCGGGCATGTGGACGTGTAAGTTTAGCCAAAGAGCATAGCTAAGACACAGAGAGTGATACGGGATTCATCAGGGAATGGAGAATATTTGGTGTTATGGAAAGCGTTCAGGAAAGAGGTAACATAGCAGGCCAGACAAAACCCTGCTTGTAAGGTTGGCTCTTTGCTAGCATCTGAGAACTTGGCTTCTGAATCATCCTCTGATGAGGTGGTTTTGTTCTGTTGAAACTACTCATACAGTGTGTTGATGGTGAACATCAGCTTTCTTAGCAGGATTCTGGAATTTTGGTAGTTGCTAGCCAGAGAATGCCTACATAACCAGCCCTCAATAAAACCCTTAAACTCTGAGTCTCAGATAGGCTTCCCTAGGCATAAACACTACACACATGTGGCTGAACTATCACTACGGGAGACTGTGTGCTCTTTGTGACTTCTCCTGAGAAGGTGAAAACATCAGAAACCTGAGAATGGATTCTTCCAAACTATACTTGTCTTTTCCTCTTACCATTGTCTGTAGAACCTTACTCTATCATTGTAGTAAATGTTTTCAGTGAGCCCAAGTATATTCTTAGCCCTGTGAGTCTTTCTAGTGAATTGCTGACTGTGTGGGTGATCTTTGGGGGTTTTGAAATAGGATCAAACAAGATTACCCCAGGTCATAGGTGGCCTTCCTTTGAAAAGTGATAAGGGTGGAAACCACATTTCAGCAGATTTGTGAGTACAATTGGAGTGAAGGAGGTATGGAGAGAGTCTAGAATTCTTCAAACACCTTGACCTTAAAAAATCAAAAAGGAAATATTTACAGAAATGCAAGAGAAGACATGTGATTTTGAAGTAATTGAATTGGGAAGACTCAAACGTGTGTGTGCTAAAGGGAAGAACTAAACAAAGAGGAAGAAGATGAAGATGCAGACTGGAGAAAAGATCCATTAGAGAAGGTAGGAGAGGTCAGATCTAGAACAACAGTAGCATATTTGCTTTAGAGATACAAGGAGGGACAATCCTTACATGGAGATAAGACAGGAAAAAGAATATGTAAGAATATAGACGTAGGTATATGGTGAACAAAAGGAGAAAGCAACTTGAGGGCATTTTTGTCTGGTGGCTTTGGCTCTTTTTGTTGTCTTATTTGTTTCTTTGTGAATTAGGAGGTTAAGTGAACAGTAGCAATTCAACAAAAAAACACATTAATTTAATTTATGCTGAATTGAGTGTGTTGGTTGAATAGATGAGTCACTTTATTCACAGAACCCAAAGAGTTGACTCAAAGACCATCTGAGCTGCAGAAGATTTTACAACTATCATTATTAATCCTACTTCCTCCAATAAATGAAGTGGATCTAAAATGTCTTTGTAGTTTTCTTATCTAGTTTTTGTTTCAACACTTCCAGGGAAGGGTGGCTCAATCTCAGTATATATCATAGCCACTTGTTTTGTTACCAAATGACCAATGACCAAAATAGTCTTTGCAAAGACTAATCATTTTCTATTCTGTGTGTGTGTGTGTGTGTGTGTGTGTGTGTGTGTGTGTGTTAGAGAGAATGTGAGCAAGGAAGAGGGAAAGAGAGAGAGAGAGAGAGAGAGAGAGAGAGAGAATTTTAAGCACGATTCACACCCAGAGTGAAACCAGATGCAGGGCTCAATCTCATGACCCTGAGATCATGACCTGAGCTGAAATCAAGAGTTGGACGCTCAACCAACTGAGCCACCCAGGCTCTCCTATTTTCTATTGTATAATAGCTACCTTTTGTTATTAATTTTTCATTCTGCAGCTGAACACATTTATTTTTCATCTCCCACATGAAATCCTTTCAAATACTTAAAGACATGTGATATTATTGAGTCTTCTCTTCCCTAATATATACATGGCAGGTCCTTTTAAAATAAACATGAAATATCATTTCTGAACCCTACCTATCCCATTCCATAACCCCCACCAGTTATGTTGGTGCTATCAAAAATACACTTATATTCTCAGGCTGAAGTACAGTATAGTAGGCTTTATAGAGAGGCAGAACTTTTTCTGAGTACTTGAGGGCCAGTTGGTTGATTGTATAGCCTTGAGAAAGTTGCTTACATTATTTCTTCATCTAAAAAACATTAATAAATAATTTTTTGTGGGGCAGTTATGTGGAATGGATGAAATCATACAGATAAAGCACTTAGTATTGTACCTAGGATACATTAAATAATCAGCAAATACATATTCATTCTTTTTCTGAGCTGATAAACTGCCTAATAAGCCTCTATATTTACAAGATTAACTAGTTTAGCTATGTTAGCTTTGTAGAATACCAACATTGTTACCAGTTCTAGAAAACAACTCAAGTTGTTGAGCAAGCAAGTCAAATTATTTCCTATATTTCCACAAAGACAATATCAACTGAATGTGCCCATTCTCCTTGTCTCATGTGTTCTCTTGACTTTCTCATTTGTTATTTAATCGACATACATAGATTGAGTGCTTACTATATGCCAAGCAATATGTTAGGCATTGGGGAAACAGCAATGAAAAATACTCAGGGAGGTGGAACATACACAAGGTAAGTAAGTAAATTAGTATGTCAGAAAATAACAAGTGCCAAAGAGAAAAATTAAAGCAGAAATAGGAAATGTCAGGAGGATTGTGGGGTGGGAAGAGATTTGAGTATTTACATGAGGTGCCCAGGGAAGGCTTTCTTGAGATATTTGAGTAAAGACCTGAAGGGTATGTGAAAATTAGCCATGTGGGTAACTGGAGAAGTATTCCAGGCATGGAAAAAGTAATGACAAAAGCCCTGAGGCAGGTTTGTGATTGGAGATGCGGTTATAGCCTAATGTGCTATGGACAATCAAGTAGGCAGTAATATTAGAGGTAATAGTATCAATCATGTAAGATCCTATAGAGGTCTTACAAATTGCAAAAAGTAGCCCCTGGATTAGCAGCAGAAACATCAGCATGGAAGAACATTCATCACCTGGGAATTTGTTTGAAATACAAATTTCTAAGTCCCACTTCAAACCTACAAAAATCAGAACCTCCAGGGGGTAGGGTTCAGTTATCTGCCTTAAAACCAGCCCTCCAGTTTATTCTGATGCTCACGACAGTTTGAGAACCCCTGGCCTCATAAGTGACGAAGGAGAGCAATGGGAGGGCTTGAGCAGACAGATGATGTCATGATCTGACTGACACTACAAAACACACACACACACACACACACACACACACACACTGATACTACCAAAACAATATAAATGTATATGCCTATCATTCCTGCTGTGTTGAATATATTCAAGGAAGAAGCAATAAGACTTATTGGTAAACTAAGACAAAAGATAATGTGGAATTGACTTGATATTAGCAGAAAAGGTAATTGAGAAATTATGGAATTCTGGATATGCATATTTATTTATTTGGGAAGGGGCAGGGACAGAGAAAGGGAGAAAGAGAATCCCAAGCAGTTTCATGCTGTCAGCACAGAGCTCTGCATGGGGCTTGATCCCATGAACAGTGAGAGAGTTGGACCCTTAACAGACTGAGCCACTCAGGTGCCTCTGGGATTGCAGATGTATTTTGAAGGTAGGCTCAACCAAATGGGTGGGATAAGAGAAGGAGAAGGCAAAGAAGACTACAAGAGTTTTGGCTAGAGAATCAAGAAGAACTAAGTTGCTATTAACTATTAAATCTTCCTCTCTTGCAAAAAAAAAAAAAATCCAGAATCTAACCGTTAAAAATGATAAGGTCTTTATTTTTCTTTTCTCTTTCTGTGTTATTCTGTCAAATTAGTAATTTTAGAGCTACTTGGGGGAAACAGTGCAGATAAAACATTTTAATGCTGAGAATAAATACTTTCGAGGCTTTCATAATTAAAAGTTTTTTACCTGCATTTTAAACTTATTTCTGAGAAATAATCAAATAAGACAAGTTTTAGTTCTAACCTGTCTTTGCTAAAGACGTTATTATTATCATTATTATTAGCCAATTTTCTCAGAACCTGGTAACAAAAGTTGAAAACTGGAAATTACCTGGAAAATGTGCCCTGTCAACTTTTAATAATTTAGATTATGGTAGAGAGAAAAAGAATTATTATGAGAATCTTCGAACATTTCTTTCTTTTCCAGATAGAAAATTGAAATACAAGATTTGCTACCCAATGAATTCAGACATGCTTCATATAATAGCCAAGCAATGATATTCTCCTCTCTTTGTAAGCTCCCTGTCCAGAATTACAGCTTCAGTAACAAACTGACTGGGTAACATTTCAACTAAAGTGCTTCAGAATCACTATATTTGAAGTACACCTGAATCTACTGTATGTTAACTAATTGGAATTAAAATAAAAACTTTAAAAAATAAAAATAAAATGGTAAAAAAAATAAAGTGCATCTTTTTTTTACTGTTCTTTCTTTTTTTTAAAGTTAGTATGATTTTGAGAGAGAGAGCACCAGCAGGGGAGGGGCAAAGAGAGGGAGACAGACAATCCCAAGCAGGCTCCGCACCCCTTAGTGCCAAGCCTAACATGTGGCTTGAACTCACAAAATGAGAGATCCTGACCTGAGCTGAAATCAAGAGCACGTTGCTTAACCAACTGACCCACCCAGGTGCCCTAAAAATGTTTCTTTATTAATAGTATCAATGATTCTCACAGACTATTTGATTTCTAGATAGATAATTTCTGATTTCCAAATAAAATCAATTTTTGAATATCTAAACTAGTGAAGTAAAACTTTGGGGAAGATCATCTCAACAAATTACTCCAGGCCTTTTGCTTTCACAACTCCTTTCCACCCATTTTTTTGAGAGTTTATCAGCAGCCAAAATGTATTATGATAAAAAATAAAGATAGCTTAGTCATGTGATAGTCCCTGATATTATTTTAACATTAAAGGTAACAAATGAAGATGTTTGGAAGTATAATTTTGAACTCGTTGAACACGATGCATTATGCAAAGTTATAGTTTTCTCTCTTTCTTTTCTTTCCTTCTTTCTTTTTTGATAGCTGGGATTATAAAATTCAGATCCAGCCAGTGTTGTTTACATTACAGTCACAGTGATTTTGCATCCACTACCATAGTGACCTATTGCTGTCCTATATTTTCAAAGAATCACTACATCTTACTATTGTGAAGAATCTTAAAGGCCAGCCTCAACAAGCAAAACCTTCAACACGAAAAAGTTATTTTAACATTTAGAGATTTTCTTCTAACATCTGCATAAAACTTTACAGGGGTGAAGAAGACATAAGCAGCCCAGCCTTTGCTGAACACTTGGTAAAAGCTTATGCTCCAAGCCCATGTCATCTGACTCTACTACCCATCACCCTCCTGTTTAACCACTACCTAAGTCTTCTTCAACTATACTTTAGTCATTGCTACTTTCACATTTGGCATACAGTTGGCTTCTCCAATTTTCTTAAGTTTATGTATTTGTGAGAGAGTGTGCACACATGCATGGAGCAGGGACAGAGAGAGAGAGAGAGAGAGAGAGAGAGAGAGAATCTTAAGCAGCCTCCACATCCAGCACAGAGCCCAATGTGGGGTTCAATCTCACCCCCATGAGATCACAACCTGAGCTGATATAAAGAGTCACACACTCAGCCTACTGAGCTACATAGGCACTCCTGACTGCTCCAGTATTAATGCTGACATAATCCTGAGAAACTTCTGTGTCTATGTCTATGTCTATATTTGTTGGCAATTCTTTCTTAAACTCAATGATCTTAGCACTTCTCTTCCTTAACTCTGCCTGCCACCCAGTTACAAAAAAGAGAATGAGTCAACCCAGACTTTTTTCTTCTTTCCCTTGCATATTTAATTCAATAACTACATTAAAAAATTTTTCCAGCCTCACTTCTTTCACATCCATCACTTCCTCCACACCCAATGCTATCTTTGTAGCTTAGAGCCTTGTTTGCTCTTCCCTGGTTTTACTGAAATAACTCTCTAGCTGGTATTACCTTAAAATTCTCCTTTTCGGGGCGCCTGGGTGGCGCAGTCGGTTAAGCGTCCGACTTCAGCCAGGTCATGATCTCGCGGTCCGTGAGTTCAAGCCCCGCGTCGGGCTCTGGGCTGATGGCTCAGAGCCTGGAGCCTGCTTCCGATTCTGTGTCTCCCTCTCTCTCTGACCCTCCCCCGTTCATGCTCTGTCTCTCTCTGTCTCAAAAATAAATAAAAACATTAAAAAAAAATTTTTAAAAAAATAAAAAATTCTCCTTTTCAATTCTTCTTACAGACTAAATTACAAATATGCGTAATGCCCTTCAATTAGTGTCTATCACCTGTAGAGTAACTCCAAATGTTCAAAATGTGGTCCTCACTATATGACTTCCTTCTTTCTAACCAATGTATCACTCAAAATTCCCTTTCCCACAAACCATAATCCAGAATTTTGTAATACTTAGAGTACTCAATCATTCCATACCTTGTAGTTCCACATCTATGCACAAATTTTGACTACACCTGGAATGTCTTGCTCTTTCTTCCTACCCAGACCAATTGCCTTTCTTGAGAATTTCTACTCATCTTTGAAGCCTCAGATTAATCATTACACCCTCTACCAAGATTTCTTGATTGCTGTAGGCTCAGGCAATCATTTCCCTCATTTGTGCTGCAACTATGTCTTAAACCTACCTCTACTGTTATAGACAGTATGTTTTATTAAATATGATTGTGTTCAAGTTTATCTCCACTCCTAGACTCTGTGTACTTTGGTATGAACTTTGTGTGTGTGTGTGTGTGTGTGTGTGTGCACGTGTGTGTGAATGATCTTATTTGTATCCCCAATACTTCACCATAATTGGTGCCCAACCAATAATAACCGAATCAGAAGGTGAATGAATAAACAGATATATTTAGAGTGAGTTTAACCTTAGAGATGTAGGTAAATTTGGCAATTACTCTGACAAAGGAAAATAAACATCTGTTTTTACTTTATAGAGAGAAGGTAATAAATAAAAGATGATTATGATATGCATGTGTCCTTCATAATGAGTTTGATAATTAAGAGAGTGATTACAGAATCAAGATATAGTCCCTCAAAAGAGAGTAAAAGCTATAACAGTAAATGAGCTGGAATTTTTCTTGAGGAACAGAAACCAATCAAGGCAAAATGACATGATATTTTTAAATAGATGAAAGCTTATACTTGTGTAATTCTTCTCTACCCTTTTCATTTCAAAGGAAATTATGATTGCTATCTGACTGGATATTGAATGAACAAGGAAAGTTTTAGCTTAAGGGCAGTCCCTAAACAATACCCAAATAAAAGCTTGCATGCCAGTTTTAAAATAAAATTTCATGAAACTGTAAAAAAATCCCCTTTCAAACAGTCAAGATACCAAAGAGGAAATTAAAGATACTGTGAACTTGTATTCATATTGTCCAATCTATGCACCAAAGTTAATAAAGGATATTATAATAAACTTATAATTGACTTTAAAACATAGAACTTTAGTTTAAAATATGCAAATCAAGAAAACTTCTATCACTTTTCGAGAATCCAAGATACTACTGAGAAAGAGAATATAGCATAATCTCCATTCTTTTCTGCTCTAAGGATTATCAATACACACATGATCAATTCAAACTGCCCCTCTCCTACAAATCCATTCAACAATATATAATTACAGTTTTTCACCAACTCAAAGGCACACTTTTTAGCATGTTACTATGTGGAAGTATTTTATTGTGAAAGAACATAATGGTGTAAGTTATAAAACATGGGGATCTTAAAGATTAGAAGATATAAGGTTAAAAGCCTATAATGTGGTTTTTCCACTGTCAATCCAGGCTGTGGTCACTGAACTAAAAAGAAAACTCATTTTTGGTATTTTGTTTTGTTTTCTACTCAGTATCACAAAATATGTTATTTCATCTCTTCTAAACATAGCAGGAAAAATGATCAACAAAGGGAAACCAAAATTTTCTACCCAGAAGAAAACCTGAGTAAATTCCTACACCTGAATTTCTAATAACTACTTAAATAAATGGCTAAATTGACATGTATTTTGATTCTTTAAGATGATATACAAATCCTTAAACTCAGGAAAAACACATCTGGAGAATAAAATTGTTTTCACATCTAACTCAGTTGTCACTGCTGCTCAATATTTCTAGGGTCCTGTAGGACACACAATTAGGCTGAGAATTATACACTACCCCATTTTCTCCATCCTCATCCCTAGAAGGAGGACTAGTTCTCAAGCTCATTCTCACACTCTTGCACTCACTGTGGAGTATGAGTCTGTTAGGTTTCAGAATCACTATAGTTGTTTAATAAATGAACATACCACTTAATGCCTTAGCATTCCTAATTGTTGCAGCTCCTTGATTTGATCTCCGAAATGTGCTGCACTGTCCTTCCCTCCTACTCCTTCATGCCATCTGTTCCTTTACCTGATCATCCAGTCCACTGTCACCTCCCTGTTCCTTCAGATTATCCGTATTCTACCGTTTATGAATCCATCTCTACATAGTATGGATTCCATGATTTCCAATTTCTTTATTTATTAATAGGATAATTTATTATTAGAACTCCTGTCCACTCACCCTGCCCAACTCTGTGTTTCTCCTTCCCAACATGTATCTTGGTGCTTGCTTTGCATTTAATTTCATGTTACTTATAAATTTGTAGATTTTCCCCTCACACCAGGCTTAACCATCATAAGAACAAGAGGCACTTCTAGGACAGATTATTTTTAATGATGCTTAATAATCTTCTGAAGTCCAACTATCTCTGCTTGATTGGATATTTGAGTTGTTTACATTTTTTCATTATTAAAAATATATTTGTTACAATCTCTCTTACTCTTTTAGAATTTTCTTTAGAAGGAAATTTCCAGGAATGTGACATGTAAAAATTAATTTTCTTAATAATTTTGATACTTATTTCCAGATTGCTTTCAAAAAAGGAAACAGAAATTTAGCTTCCCACCAATAATATATGAGGCTCTGTCATACTCTGTCTTCAACATCATTCAGTGCTGAAATTTTAAAAAGTCTTTGATAATTTAATAGACTTAAAAATTTATTTTTGCTTTTAATTTATAAGGCTTGATTTAAATTTGGTTTAAAATTATATCTTAATTATAAATATACCATTTATATTTATAAGGATATAATCAATTATAATTTTACTTCTGTCAACAGCCAGGTCTTATGCTTTACTCATTATCCATTTAGGTTTTAATATTTATATCATAATTTGTATAAACCTATATTAACATTTTGTCAATTTTTAAAATTTGATTTTTAGAGTATTTTCACATGACAGGCTTACATTTATATAATACATTTCTGAGTTCTGTAATGATTTTTGGTATTAAAATTGCTTCCACATCCAGAGACATAGTAAACATTACAATTTTACTCAATATAATTATTTGCTAATTTTAACTCTATAATTTGTTTGAAATTTATTTCATTATATAGGATGAGGTGATGATCCTTTTCATAAAATTCTAATTGCAGTTCAGCTA
The DNA here is from genome assembly GCF_018350155.1 of Leopardus geoffroyi. Classification (NCBI taxonomy): domain Eukaryota; kingdom Metazoa; phylum Chordata; class Mammalia; order Carnivora; family Felidae; genus Leopardus; species Leopardus geoffroyi. The sequence goes on along the minus strand of NC_059338.1, from coordinate 117,483,277 downwards.
ACAATGCTACATTGAATACAGATCCTCATATCCCTTCTGATATCCTTCCAAAATGACAACAAAGGGATAAAAATAGTATAAATCTTTGATAAGGAAAGGGAAGGACAAAACAAAAGTTTGGAATCCAGAAAGCATATCAAATTAGCTAATTAAAATGAGAGATTTGGAAAGCTGAAACCCAGATATGCAATTGGCAAACTCGAGAAGTAACCCTCACTTTATTCTTAAAAGCCCAAGAAAAGTTTAGGAATGGCAGCAGGATTCAGTACCAAGCAGTGGTTAGGACAGAGACATAAACCAAGAAAAAAAGTTAAAAGCTCTATTTAGGAAATAATTAGAATTTCAGATATCACGGGTAACTGTTCCCCTGAGATAGCATTTTCTCTTTGGCAAGAATGAATCTGAAGAAATCTATACTGTGGCTCATGCAGCCAGACTGGTGACAGATACCACCCTGATAAAAACATGGGAGTCATAAGAATCTGGGTTCTCCGGAGAAAGAGAACCAAAAAGATGAATATATGTGCATACATGAGATTTATTATGAGAGATTGTCTCATGAAATTATAAAGGCAGAAAATTCTCAAGGTCTGCAGTCAGGTATAGTTTCAGCGAGTCAGGCAAATAGCCAGAGAATAAGCATAAGTTCTCCATCTTTTGTTCTGTTTAGGCTTCAGACTGATTGGATGAGGTCTGCGCACGTTAGGGAGGGTAGTCTTCTTTCCTCAGGTCTACCAGTTCAAATGTTAATCATATCCAGAAACCTCCACACAGGTATACTTAAATAATGTCTAAGCAAATATCTAGGGACCCCATGGTCCAGCCAAGTTGACACATAAAAATTACCATTACCCAGGTTCAGGGTTTTTCTCCATATCAAGTAGCAAAACCCTAGCCTACTTATTCCATAGAGTTCCCAGAATTTTGGCACACTGTGTTAAACTCTCCAGGAAGGAAACAACTACAAAAATTCCTCTGATGAATCCAACTAGCTGAGGAGACCCAGCCTCAAAAATACTGAGCTTAAGAAGTCGCTTAATCAAGCCATCATACCAAATGATCCTACAGAGAACATCATTGTTAACAAGCCCCTCAGTGATTCATTCTTAAACTTGAATTCATAATCAAGGATCAGGAGGCATTAGATAGGAAAACTCTAGATTTAAAGAAGAGGCAGAATCAGAGCAACTTTAAAGAAACACAGATGAGGCAAGAAAAATAAAAAGAAAAGATAGTACATCTTAAAATAAGAGAGTGAATGAATGTCGAAACTGCAGACATGATAAGTAGGAAAAAACAAAAATAAGGGAGGAAAGACAAACTTAAAATCTCTTGGTAAATGTAACTAAAAGAAATTGTTGGATAATGGAAATCGGTGGATATTAGAGAATCAGTCCAAAAGTTACATCATTTAAAAATAGGAACTTCAAAGAAAGCCAACCAAAAAACAGAAGAAAAGAAAATGTCAGAAACAGAGTATAATGAACTGAATAGTGTCCCACCCCCCCCCCCAATTCATATGTTCAAATCCTAGGCCCTAGTGCCTCAGAAAGCAATGTGATTGGAGATTATTAAGGTAAAATGAGTTCTTATAGGTAGACCCTAATCCAATGGGACTAATGTCTTTTTAAGAAGAAGAGATTAGGACACATATACACACAGAGGAAGGACCCTTTAAAGACACTGGAAGAAGATAACCATCTGCAAACCAAGGAGAACAGCCTTAGAAGAAACCAACCCCGCTGCACCTTGATCTTAGACTTCCAACCTCTGGAATTGTAAAAACATAAATGCTAATGTTCAATCTGCCCAGTCTGTGGAATTTTGTTGTGGAAGCTCTAGAAAAACTAATACAAATAGCCCAAGAGGGGCTCCTGGGTGGCTCAGTTGGTTGAGCATATGACTCTTGGTTTCGGCTCAGGTCATGATCTCATGTTTTGTGAGTTTGAGCCCCACATTGGCCTCTGCACTGACAGCGTGGAACCTGCTTGAGATTCTCCCTCTCTCTCTCTCTCTCTCTCTCTCTCTCTGCCCCTCCCCTGCTCATGCACTCGCTCTCCCTCTCTCTTTCTAAAAATAAATAAAACTTAAAAAAAAATAGCTGAAGAAATTGTCCCACAACTGAAATATATGAATGTCCAACTTAAATTCACCATATGCTAACATTGTAAATGAAAAAAAAAAAAAAAAGAAGATGATGATGACAAGAGGCTTTACGAAAGTTCATAACATAAATAAAAGAGAAGATCCAAAAATCTACCTAACAAAGAGCGCACATGCAAAGGATGAATTAGAAATTAGAACTTAACAAGAATTCTGAAAAGCAATACTGGGAGCAGAAAGAAAAGCAAGAAACACCTTTAAAATCTAAAAGGCAATGGGGCGCCTGGGTGGCTTGGTCGGTTAAGAGTCCGACTTCAGCTCAGGTCGTGATCTCACGGTCCCTGAGTTCGAGCCCCGCGTCGGGCTCTGTGCTGACAGCTCGGAGCCTGGAACCTGTTTCAGATTCTGTGTCTCCCTCTCTCTCTGCCCTTCCCCTGTTCATGCTCTGTCTCTCTCTGTCTCAAAAATAAATAAATGAAAAAAAAAAATCTAAAAGGCAATGATTTTCAAATGAGAATTCTTTATCATTCTAGATTATCTGTTCAATATGAGGTCAAAGATGTACATCTGCCTGAGTGGCTCAGTCAGTTGAGCCTCTGACTTCGGCTCAGGTCATGATCTCACAGTTTGTGAGTTTGAGCCTTGCGTCGGGCTCTGTGCTGACAGCTCAGGGCCTGGAGCCTGCTTCAGATTCTGTGCCTCCTCCTCTCTCTGTGCCTCCCATGCTCATGCTCAATATCTGTCTCTCAATAGTAAATAAACGTTAAAAAAAATTTTTTAAAAGGGGCTCCTGGGTGACTCAGTCAGTTGGACAGCCGACTACGGCTCAGGCCATGATCTCACGGTCTGCGAGTTCTAGCCCCACATCAGGCTCTGTGCTGAAGTCTCAGAGCCTGGAGCCTGCTCCCGATTCTGTGCCTCCCTCTCTCTCTGCCCCTTCCCTTCTTTGTCTCTGTCTCAAAAATAATAAACATTAAAAAAATTTTTTAAAAAAGATGTACATGTGAAAGACTTCAAAAACATTTATGTTCTATGCACCGCTGGTCATAAATTACTGGAGACAATCCATCAGAAAGAGAAACTAAGAATGAGAAAGCTGTGGGACATAGGAAGTCAAAGGATTAAATAGGACAGAAAAGTGAAGAAATCACACAAATTCTAAAGAGGAAGTGCCCAGAATGAGAAATGTATAACAGGCCTAGAGCAAACACAGTCTAGTTCAGAAGAAAATGTAGAGGACATTAAAAGAGAATGTGTCAGGTCTGAATGTTTTGAGAGGACCTTATACTACAGGAAGAGAGTTAAGGAATGAAGTAGTCTCAGGTTCATTAAAAAAAAACTGAGCAAATGGGAGCCCCTGGGTGGCTCAGGTGGTTAAGTGTCCGACTTCAGTTCAGGTCAAGATCTCACAGTTCATGAGTTCAAGCCCTGTCTCAAGCTCTGCTGACAGCTCAGAGCCTGGAGCCTGCTTCAGATTCTGTGTCTCCCTCTCTCTCTGCTCCTCCTCCACTTGTGCTCTTTCTCTCTCAAAAATAAATAAATCAACATTTAAAAAAAAAATTGAACAAATGTGGGGCGCCTGGATGGCTCAGTTGGTTGAGCGGCCAACTCTTGATTTTGGCTCAGGTCATGATCCCAAGGTCATGGGATCCAGCCCCATGTCGGTCTACATAATGAGTGTGGAGCCTGCTTAGGATTCTCTCTCCCCCTCTCCCCCTCTCCCCTGCTCATACTCTCTCTGTTCTCTCAAATAAATATAAAAAAATGAAAAACTAAAAAAAAAAAAACTGAACAAATGAAAATAATGTCAGATATTCAGCTCAAACAACATGTTACAAAGAAAATGTGATGATGATTCTGTTCTGAATCATATTTACATAACTATAATCATGCAGGAACTCTACGATAACATGACGAGGAGGTGAGGGGGAAAGATGCGGCAGCATCATTTGTGGTTTGGGGTGGGAGGCAGCACGAAAAATAATGTTTCTCATGGGCAGTAAGAGGGACTTGACAGATAAGATGCAAACCTGAAAGAAATAAAGGAAAAGAAAGAATTCAGAAATTGAAGTTAAACACCAAAGAAAGAGCTACGAGATTTTAAAAGGATAACCACTTAGGAAATGGAATCTGTGGGGGAACAGGTAATTGTTCAAAGTAAAAACTCCAAAGAACTATTTGAATTTCTTAAATGTATACATGTGTATCATTGGAAAACAATTTAAGTAATAAAACCCAGTTGTTAAATACCACTTACTGAATAATTTTTTTCTATTTTCTACTGTCTTTGATACAGCCAATCACATATTAAATTATTGCTTAAAATACTCTTGGGGGTTATTTGCACTATCTTACTGTTATCTTCTATGATTATAACAATATCAAACTTTTTTTTTTTTACAAATTGAAGTATGATATAATTTTATATTAGTTGCTAATGTAAAACAACGATTTGGTATTTATATATATTATAAAATGATCACTACAAGAAGTCGAGTTAACATCCCTCACCGCACGGTTACATTTTTTGTGTGTATGATGAGAACTTTTAAGATCTATTGTCTTAGCAATTTTCAAATATACAACAGTATTGTCAACTATAATAGCCATGCTCTGAAACTATTTTCGAGATTATGATATCACAAAAAACTAAGATTGTGCAAACCTCAGGCTTCAACACAATTCTTTCTAAATTCTAAGATATCTTTTAGATTAAACAAAAAACAAAATTTTGTCAAAATTTTAAAAAAGAATAAACTAAGTAAACCCAGTGATCTTTTAGAGAGTATATCCTAGTATCCTCTGGTTTTTAAAACCTTTGCAGGTTTCTCTTTCTTGATTCTTCAAGAACAAAACGCCCATTTACACCCATTTCCTGTGCATCCAGTTTCCTGTGCATCACAATAAAAATTGCCAGAATTTCATTAAGTGATTATGCTCAGCTGCATGATGGTCAACCTTAACTAGGGCTACTGGCTCTGGAATTTTATTTTTTAAATAAACTCCCTGTATCACTCCAGTCATTTACCAACTTCTTAATTTTCACAAACTACACCCTATTTCTCTTATTCCACATTAATGGCACTGCTTCATATTCATGTTCCTTTGAATGACCAATTACTTCCCACTACATTCTTCATGTATCTCCTAGCTCTTCTCAAATATTGATTGATTGACCCTTCTACTTTTCATTTTATTCTCCTATAATTAATCCCAAGTGAAAATTAAAAACATTCAAATATCAAGGTACTATTTCCTACAAAATTTATGTCAAAATACGCACCCCCCCCCCCAAATACCCTTAATCTGTGAAAATCAAGTCATACATCTAATGTTTAGAAAACGAATTTTCAGGTTGCTAAACAAACCATAAAATCCTAATTGTGGCTTCCACAGGTTCTGTATTTTGTGGACTATGGCAGCCTAGCAGGTACGGAGACACCCTCACGTTCATAGCAAGCACTGTTAGCACGCAATACTAGCTTAGAATTGCTCGAAATCACTAATTAGCAGCTGCTGTGTGAAAGACTGAATTCTGCTCAGGAGAGGTGAGAGGGAGCGTGGAAGATAAAGACTGGGGTTGATTATACAATATGGGAAGTCACTGATGTATAAAAGTGAAATGGAAATATGAGTGATATTATTTGTGATTGTAGTAAGATTAATAATAAGTATTATTGTGCGGTGCCTGGGTGGCTTAGTTGGTTAGGCGTACTACTTCAGCTCAGGTCATGATCTCACGGTCCGTGAGTTCGAGCCCTGTGTTGGGCTCTGTGCTGACAGCTCAGAGCCTGAAGCCTGCTTCAGATTCTGTCTCCCTCTCTCTGCCCCTCCCCCACTCACACTCTGTCTCTGAAAAAATGAATAAATGTTGAAAAAAGTTTTTTTAATAAAAAGGTAAGTATTGTTGTAAAGTATGCCTCGTATCTTCTTTTAACCTTATTTGCTTTGATCCTGCAGCCCCATCATATAAATATATTCAAGTCTTGCCTTTTAATCTACAATGAGGCAGTAAACGTCTCTGGTTTCACACTACACTACAATTGCACGTCAGCGACACCTTGACCATAAGGACTGGCTCTTATGGCGACCTTCAAGTGGGTCCCAAAATACTGGCTCCAACGCCAAGAACCAAAATCATACATCTAGCTATTTAAATATGGGCATTAAAACAATGCAGGGCTTAATGAAATACTTCTCGCTATTTCAGCTACTGAGACATTAGTTCTCAATAATAGTTTTGAAAATTTATCCACATCAAAAATGTGCATTTGACCTCATTTAAACAGAGACTTTAGTTCCCTTGCCAAGATTCCAGGTACATTTTCAGAAGAGAAGTAAAATAATAGAGCAGTACAACTTTCATATATTTTAGGACTTTACTTGCAAGGCCTTTCTTTGGGCCTATTATCAGATCCTTGCCAGCTAAAAATCATTTTACTTGAGGGCCTAAAATATAAGCCTGTGCTATTTTCCCAGTTGATTTATAAGGTGCCTGTGCACTAAGAGCTGAAATTGCTTGCCCATATTTATTCCATTTTTAGTCAGGAGAGCCCAGGTCAGTCAGTAGCTCGATCATTGTCACTCAAAATTAGCTCAAATTTTGTTTTTTATTTTTATTTTTACTCTTCTATAAATGCTCTTTATATTACCCTTTAAATTCTGCACGTTCTCTGAGGGCCGAAGTCTAGACCTACCTCAGATAACATGGATGTTAAAAATGCTGCTTCACGAAAATCTCCTTAATATAGGGTGACCTTCTGTCATTAGGAACTAGAAAAGGCAGGTGAATGGGAGGCTTGAATTTCCTCATCATGTGTACTTTAAAAGGCTTACATCGAAAATCTTGTCCTGGTGAAAAGAATGCCTTGACACAACTGAATCATGACCATCTCCACAGAGTCTCGTGTACCATTGGATTTAAGTAAAATTATTAAAGTGAGCATGTGAATGGAATAGATATTATACAGATACTCTGAAATATGACTTTAAGCAATGGAGCTGTAGCATGCCGTGCTGGGAACCAGCAATGGAGAAAGAACACACGGCATTCCTTATAACAAAGACTTTATGCAGCCCTTAATTTATTATTTACACCATTTCTTTCTCTAGAGACCACTTATAATAAAGACCCATATTCAGTAAAAACATTAAAGTAAGAAGAAAAAAAGAATAGGAGTACCATTAGTAATATCTGGGCTGGGGAAGATTTGAGAAGAGAATAAAAATTGAGAAACAGGAAACTGTTGTACTAGAAACCCTAGGCTAAACATATGGAAGCATACATTTAATTTGGCAGCTAATGCAAAAAGGGAAACAGATACCTCTCACACTTCTATTTATAGGAAGTATACTTCTTCTTTAGGCAAAATAATAATAATAATATATAAAAAAAGCCACACACAACTTTTTCCTAGTACTCACTTTCAAGAGAAATTTGTTCCATAAGATTCACGTAAGGAGTATTGAACATAAGTGAGACTTTTAACAGCAGTATTATAAAACATAAAGATGCAGTTTTTATGTGGTCACCATGTGAAACTCCAAAGGCAAAGAAAAAAGAGTAAAATGGCAATAGCTATTGAAACTAAACAAAAGGCATGTTTCAGGCATTCATTATCTAGCTATAAATGTTAGGACCACGTCTATACTTTTCATCATCAGTTACAGTTAAAGTCTGAAGGATATTAATACATGATGTAAAAGTATATTAGCAAACTTAAAAGTTTTAATAACTTTGACATGTAACTCTCCTTGATATTTAGAGTCTAAAAAAGCTTATATAAATCATAATGTGTGTATATGTATGCATGTGTATATATACATGTGTATATACACACACGCATACATATATATATATATACTATCTTTAGGCATTTTGGCATTTTGCATACTATAGTTACAAGGAACTGAACTGACACCCTGGGAAACCAGTGGACAAAAAACAGTGCAAGTCTACTCAGAGGAGATTTACTGTTTAAATTAAAAAAAATATCTTTTAATTTAGACTGAACTAAAATGCAGCACCTATATACACTGATGAATACACATAAATTCATTTTGATTAGCACTTTCTCACCCAATATCAAATGATGCTGAGTAGATAGGACCTTTTAAGCATTGCCAGATGTTTTTGATCAGTATTTATCTCTCTTTTTATACACTTTACTAAGAGATCATATATTAACATGCAGCTGGAGTATACCTTTCAAACTCAATAAGCCTAAGAACTGTTTCCAGCTGACATGGCATATACTGGAGCTGTAATTACTAATCACTGGAGAATCAAGTAAGATATAAAGCAGTGCTCAAAAGAAAATGTATACAAAGTAACCTTATTTCTACACTTGGGATAGTTGTTACTAATTTTTGCAGTAACCTTCTCTTAGTTTGTTATTTATCTTCTGGTTTAGTATTCAAACTTAATGACCCTGAATACCTAAATTTCATTGCAAATGTAAGGGACAGGAGTCATGGGAGATTTTTCCAAACAGATTGAAGGTATTAGGAAACTCAGCCCCATTTGGGAGAAAAAAAAATTCAGGTAAAAGACCAGAATAATGGTGAAAGCAGATCTGGGAAGATGAGCCCCTTAGAAAATCCTTTGTACTTAGGGATTACTACATGGTGTGAACTACTTTCACCAAAATTTCCCCCTAAAAATAGCAAAACTCAATTCATCTTTTCAGACTAACTTAGTATTCACATGCTCACTATTACCTGCAAGTTCAAGTCAGGGAGAAAACTTTTCCCATATTCTTTCTTATTCCTACTCCTATAACCCATGTAATGACCTATATGCCCACCACATTCCTCTCTCAAAGAAGAGGGGGGAAAAACTAATATTGAGTCTTTTCTTGCGTGTCTAATAGTATGCTACATACATTCCATATTAGTTTTATTCTCAAAACCATCTTGTGGGTTAGGTTGATTCTCATTTGACAGATGTTGGAAGTATGATTGAGACATGGTACATATTTGTCCAAAGTCACAGAGAGCTGAGATTCAAAGGGACGGAGCTGAGATTCAAACCTATTTCTGACCATATGCTCGTTCCTCATATAAACAGAGTAGAATCAAAACCAAATTTCAGTGTTTTAACTCTTCTCAGAAAGTAAATCATACATTTTCACAAAAGGCATTAAGTCTAGGTAAAATCCATTCAGTTTTTCATTTGTTAAAACAGTAAAATTCTCTGCAGCCACCAAAATAGTGGCGAGATGTAATTTGTGGAAGGTCTAGCAAAACATACAAAATTTGAGTGTTTTCTAGAAAAGGTTCATTTGTGCTCCAAAGGACATTGTCTTATCATCTTCATTGATATTCAAATGAGTTAAAACAATTGAAAATCTGGGGTACTTGGGTGGCTCAGTCATTTGAGCCTCTGACACTGGACTTTGGCTCAGGCCATGAACTCAGAGTTCATGGGTTCAAGCCCCGTGTCAGGCTCTGTGCTGCAAGCATGAAGCCTGCTTGGGCCTGCCTCTCTCTCTCTCTCTCTCTCTCTCTCTCTCTCTCTCTCTCTCTTTCTCTCTCCGTAACTTAAAAAAAAAGGATTGAAAATTTAACATTTTCAGGAAGCTAACAATTGAACACTGGTCCTTCAAACTGTGAGCTTGACTTCTATCCACTGACGCATGGAAAGATTTTTTTTCTTAGCATAAAAACTTTGTTATTCCCAATCTCATTTGTTGAAAAAGAACAAATTAGAATAGGACATTGGGACAAAGCTCTGGAAATGATTCTAAGACCAATCTATGCTCCCGCAAGTTTCTCTTGCCTCAATCACCAGCCCTGTGAACTTTTGGAGAAGAGGAAGTTCTCAGAAAAATAAAACAAAGTAACTTTTCCTCACCCTTGTTTTGTTTTGCTGTTTTGTTTTGTTTCTAGCACAGACAGATGACTTAATAAGATTAGGCAAATTAACTTCATTCCCATTTTCCAACTGGGAATTTCTTTGAACACTGAGATAAATAAAAGATGAGTTGAACAACCCAGTAGTATTAAAACTTCTTTGCATGTGGTTTGATATTGAGTAAAAGGGCCCAAGCTCCCTTTGTGCAGGGCCCTATCTCCCCTGTTATGCAGCATCATCACAAGTACGCAGTTGATCCCAGCTTATTTCCTAGAATGTTTAAGAAACCACACACTTGTCCCCAGGAAGGAACACTGTACTCTCTGGGACACCATTGTTAATTTTTCCTGACACACTACTCAAGCTAGTAATGGGAAGAGTAACATGAGAGAATTTTACCTATGCAGAATGTTAGAACTTAGGAAAAAAATGGAAAATTTTCTTGATTTATAAATAATATAGGGCCCACATTAGTGTGTTACGTGCTTAACAGAAGGGTTTAAGGGAAACTTAAATAAATGTGCATATAAAAAATAACGAGAAGAGTGACTGGCACGAAGGTAGGGATTCAATGAGTCATTTTTTTTTTCTCCTAAGAGAAGGCCCTTTCTATATTTCCCAATACATTTTTAGAGTTATACTGTAATCGTTCCTGTTTTCATCTTATATTCCTGGGGCAGGACACTTAGTAGTTCATCTTTGTTTTCCTACACCATCTAACTTGGTATCTACACATTATAGGTTCTCAGTAATTATCCTTTGACTACATTAAACATAAATAAGAGCCCTTTCATTGGATACTCACAAATTATACTTTCAATAAAGTTGATAGGAAATTAAATGAAAACTAGGTTACAAACATAAAAATGATTGTCTTCAGCTCAGCATCTCAGAGAGGCAGCATTTAAATTATTTCCTGGTCTGTTTGCAGTGTATCATTTCCACTGTGCTTAGGCATCAGACAATGTGCCACGTTAACAGAAACTGAATTAAAATGGAATTCTGTGGTTTATGTAAAGATGATTTAGAGACGTAAAGGCAAGCTCGGTGTAAGACGTATAGAAAGACTTACCCACGAATCAGCAAATTAGTAACATATAGAAATTCTAAACAGTTCTTATGCTTTATAGAATTCGTCTTTATTTACCCTCCAAATATACAGTCAGCAAGTCCTTTTTCTCTACAATAGGAGTCAGTGGCCCTATTAAATATTTACATAAATCCACCACTGATTTATGTGAATGTGTTGCTTTTGTAAATAAAATTGTTCTCTATCATAGACCAGACTGGATTTGAGATGTGCTGTACTCAAATATACGACGTTGGAGACCCATTACCTGCTCTCAGGAAATCATGAATAAGAGCTCGGGAATAGCTCAAAATCTTGTAGCTGGTACAGATGGATTATAGCATTCTGGCACCCACCCATCCTCTTCATATAAAGATTTAAAATTACAGTAAGATTCATTTGTTTCAACATCTGCTTTCACAAGGACATATTCTAAGAGCTCATCACATGGCATAACAGCACCTCCAGTGGACAGGATTAAGGTTGGAGATTTGTAGGTATTCTCCCAAGGCTTTGGGGTCTCCAAAGACTCCATCTTTGGCCCTCCATTTTGTTCATGCCCACACAATGGCTGCACTTGGAGCTCTGTGTTCCAAGCCATTTGGAAGTTAACGTATGCCCCGACCAGAATGTGGGAGGGCGTGTGGTCATCTCCCCTAAACTGACATGCAGAAGGTATCACTTTAGATAACTACTATTGACCTCTGCCCCTGGCTCTGTAAGAGTTGTGGCTTAAGGTCCAGACTTGATGGAGAAAAGCTGCATAGGACCTGGATCATTTGTCTACCCAATCCCCCTGTTTGTAAGTTACCCTGAATAAAATCCTGTGTAAATGGTATGGAGTGGCTTGTTTTCGTTTCAGTCTCAAAGTGCCTTTTTAGTCTGGAGGATATTTTACTGTCCCTTCTTCACCTTCTAAAAAGACTACATATACCACTTTACATGCAAAACCACCTTCCAATTATTAACACTTCTCTCTTCATCAGAGATTACTTCACAATTTGATAGGTAGAAAACTTGCACATTTAATAACACACCATCCACAATGAGACCATATTGCTGAGTATAACCTGGCAGAAATGTTAGCACTTCAGTTTTTTTTTTAATTTTTGTATTTTGAGATAGAGAGTATGCACACACACACACACACACACACACACTCACACACACGTGAGTGGGGGCAGAAAGTGAGACAGAGAATCCCAAGCAGGATCCACGTTGCACTGTCAGTACAGAACCTGATGCAGGGCTCAATCCCAGGAAGTGTGAGATCATGACCTGAGCTAAAATCAGGAGTCAGACTGTTAACTGACTAAGCCACCCAGGCACCCCAGCACTTGAGGTTTTAAGTGCTGTGTAAAATACTACAGTGGACTAGTATTGCTAATTTTATAAAACAGGTTTCATCAGTTACTAGGAGACTATGCTACCGCAGAGAGGGCATACAAACCCAAGGGCTCTAAAAAAAAAAAAGTGGACAATGTCATCTGTACTAAAATTCTTAGCAGCTGTATCACCTAAAGACTAACAATTTCTTCATGAATTATTTAATAGTTTAAAGAGAGCACAAACATCTAAACACAGGTAAATTTATCAAATTAAAGCACAATAAACAATTGGCTTAATGTAAATACAAATCATCAGATTCTAGAACAAGTATCTTGTCCAAAGACACAGCAATGACTGTAGCTTCCAGAATGAAAGTAACTCCTATAGAATACATTCTACTGGGGCGCCTGGGTGGCTCAGTGGGTTAAGCGTCCGACTTCGGCTCAGGTCAGGATCTCGCGGTATGTGAGTCCGAGCCCTGCGTCGGGCTCTGTGCTGACTGCTCAGAGCCTGGAGCCTGTTTCAGATTCTGTGTCTCCCTCTCTCTGACCCTCCCTCGTTCATACTCTGTCTCTCTCTGTCTCAAAAATAAATAAACTTTAAAAAAAAAAAGAATACATTCTATTGATCCTCTATCTGTATTATCTGTTTTAGAGTATTACCAAATTACCTGAAAAAATGTTTTTAATAAACAATTTTCAGTATTTCTTGGCTATCAAGTGGTGGCTAGCCCCACCCTCAAAGAAGTAGCGGTGTCTACTTGTGCGAGAGTTCACTAAAGCAGCTCTTGAGTCTAGAACATGTTAACATGGTCCCCTAAAATGGGTTAGCAGCTGAGGGGCAGCAAAAGAGTAGGTGGTGAACAGGGAGCTTATATAGGACAGCATCTATGTGTGAGTTAGAGTCCAACAGAGATCAGAACAATGTAGATGAGAAGTCACAAGGCAAATCAAAATGGCAGTTTGCTAAACAGATATAACCTGGTGTTCATCACATTTTCCTGCACTTATCTTATAAAACCATTTCTCAGAATAGTAATTATTTGTCTGCAACTTTGGTTATTCACTATACACAGTACCATAGCCACCCATGTTCTCCTGCATATATGGAGGTTCAATAATCATTTGTTGACTGAATAAATAGTAGTAATTTGGGGATATAAGAAAGTTGCCAACTTTGATACTAGTGGATGAAAATGGCTTATGAGCTGGCATTTACAGATGCCAGAAGAGAGCATCTGTAGAGAAATTCAAATAGCTCTGGGAACATATTCACAGTTGTTCTGTAATGAGAGAAGGGCCCCTCTAAGGAATGCTTTAAGTAGATGGAATCCCAATAAATAACTGGGAACAAGAAGAGTATAAAAAATAATTGGAACAATTTTTTATTTATCTTTATTCTTTCCTTCCATCATTAGAGATGTGCTAAATGCCCATTGAACGCACAACACTATACCATATACCAAGCATATAGAAATGAATTCAGGAGAAAGGTAGGTCATGCTTTCTTCTTAAGATTTCATCAGGGAAACTAGATATTTAAGTATAAGAAACTGATTTTGACAAATAGCTACCTTCTAGAAAGTTAAAAGATTTAGCTGCCATGGAGACTGTACATAATACAATGGGGGGGGGGGCATTTGAAATGTCCATTTTCAGTACATATGAGTGCTCTTTGAAATAGTCTAAAATCAACAGTATTTTTCTAAAGGGTTCTCAGAATTTGAACCTCTGAACTGCCAAGCTTTGCATTTACTAATTGCTTTTGCTAAGGTTGATGAAATCATCTGAAAAGTTCACTAACCACTCCTACTTCTTTTGCCAAAGAGAGGAGTGAAAAGATAAGCCATCTCATAATAATATAATCTTATGGTGGGTGTTTTTTCCAATACTGAGTCAAAATTCAGGTAAGATACAAAAAGAATACTAATTTTCCTGGGGTGCCTGGGTGGTTCCGTCAGGTGAGCATCTGACTTCAGCTCATGTCATGATCTCATAGCTCATGAGTTTGAGCCCTGCGTCGGGCTTTTTTGTGCTGACAGCTCAGAGCCTAGAGCCTGGAGCCTGCTTTGGATTCTGTGTCTTCTTCTCTCTGTCCCTTCCCTGCTCATGCTTTGTCTCTCTCTGTCTTGAAAATAAATAAACATTAAAAAAATTGTTTTTCCTATTTGAGGTAATCATAAATACATTTTATATATTAAATATATAAATATATATTTATATATTTAATATATTATACTTAGTATATTAAATACATAACATATTTTGTATATTAAACATATAAATATTTTATAAATATATACATAAATATTTTATATGTTTAATATATAAATATATATTTTGTGTATTTAATTATGTCATAGACTTTAAGGATAAAACATTTTATCCTTATTTAAGGATTTTATCCTTTATTTAAGGATATAAATATTTTATACATATATAAACATATATATAAATATTTTATATGTTTATTATATAAATATATATACATATATATAAATATTTTATATGTTTATTATATAAATATATATTTTATGTATTTAATTATGTCATAGACTTTAAGGATAAAATTATGTAGATTAAAATATATATATTATTTGAGAGAGAGAGAGAGAAAGAATCCTAAGCAGGCTCCATGCTCAGCATGAGCTGATGTGGGGCTTGATCCCATGGCCCTGGGATCATGACCTCAGCCGAAATCAAGAGTTGGATGCTCAACCAACTGAGCCACCCAGGCGCCCCTGTAGATTTTTAATCAATTACTAACTGGTCATTATTTATATTTATAGCAGTTGCAATTTTTTAAACCATAATCCCAGCCCATAACACACACACACACACACACACATATATATATATATATATATATATATATATATATATATATTTTCCATATATATGTATATTTTCCATATATATGTATATTTTCCATATATATGTATATTTTCCATATATATATGGAATTTTCAAATATTATTTTAAAATAACTATTCTTATTTTATAAATCAAGTATCACTAATGCAAGCTAATTCAAGAACACCAAACATTATGAATAAATATATGAAGATTTGATTAATAAAATAATGACACAAAGACAAAGAAAGGGAGCAAAAATGTGTCTTCAAGATCTTATTTAAATCATAATTTTATATCTTTCTACTCTTCTGTCCTCCTTTTGTTCCCTGACATAAAGATCCATTTTACTGCATGATTTCTTATATTCTGTGCTTCCACTGAAGTATGTAAGTTTCACACTTGGATATAAATCAAACTGTTAAAGTAGTTTTTGTAATTAAATTGAGATCATTTCTCCTCGTTCCCCCTTAAGTCTTTCCCAGAGAGTAAAACTATCAGAATCACAGTCTTGGAATAGACTGGAGACGACACATATTATCACTTGCGCCATCTACAGAAGAGAAAATAGGAAACAAATGTACACAGGCAACCAGTCATTAGCAACACAGCATACAAATATCAAGAACACAGAATGGATTCAAAGACTTCTAAAGTGTCACCCAGTAGGCTTTCAAATGCCATATTTCAAAAGCTATGTCAATCTTCAGACATCAGGGTGAGAACGGTATCTCAGGGTCACCAAGAAATCAGATACCCTAAAGTCTTGATCATAAGTCTGTTTCCATATAGGACTTTCAGATAGCTCACATATCTTGTCACTTTTGGTGGCACATGTGGCTTGATTAAAGTTGGAATTTAAGGGAACACGGGCTTTTTTTCTACCCAACTGGTAGCTCTGGGCCAGTGTTTGCTATGGGCTAATTGTAATAGAGGTAATTCACCATTGAGACATGCACAGATACCTAGTATCTACCCATTCCATTTCCTTGGACAATGACAAGGGAATTACACAGCATGAGCAATAGTTGTCTGGAGGAAGGAAAAATAACTGAAGAAGGAAGGCATTACACTGTTGAGGTGGCTACAAAAGGCACATGCTATTTTTGCCTGCCCAACAACACCTCCCCACCTCTAGCAAGAGAACTCCAAATTTCTTGGAAAAAATAGCCACTCAACTAGTACTCCATGAGTTTCATGCTAAAGCTCGTCGGACACCCAGCTCTAAAAGTGGACAAGCAGGTCCTACTAACTGTAGTAACTAAGGAACTGGCATATGAATGAAGAAGATAAATCTCAAGACCATTTGTGGATCTTTTACAAAAGACACACTGTCATCCCATTACATCTGCTGAACCGGTAGTATGCAAATGAACCTGTTCCTGGTTCTCCATTCGCCAAAGGACAAGGTTGGCGGAGAACAAACCTAATGAGAAAAACGAGCTGAAAGATGGAAAAAGTGTGTTGTAACACAACCATTTGGACCATTTGGGTCTATTGAGGATGGGAAGCAACATCTATTTCCCGGCTTTTTGCTTCACAGGTCAGTCAACACTTTTATTTCCTGTCTCTCTTCCTTACTCTCTAGCCATTTTTTATTTAAATTTCTATCACCTCCAACTCAAATGGTCCAGGAAGATAAAAAGTCTCCTTTCTAGGTGCCTAAGTTGGTATCAGGAAGGGACTTAGGCTTCACAGATATTTTATCCTTCTATATAGTTAAGACTCCTGAGAAAATGTACTATGATCCGTGCATCAAAGCCAGATGTTATTTAATGTTTATTTATTTTTGGGACAGAGAGAGACAGAGCATGAACGGGGGAGGGGCAGAGAGAGAGGGAGACACAGAATCGGAAACAGGCTCCAGGCTCTGAGCCATCAGCCCAGAGCCTGACGCGGGGCTCGAACTCACGGACCGCGAGATCGTGACCTGGCTGAAGTCGGACGCTTAACCGACTGCGCCACCCAGGCGCCCCAAAGCCAGATGTTATTTAACAACCTACAATGAGCATTTGCATTTCCCAAAAATACCCCATGGAATATGGAAATTAAAATAAACCATGGCACCATGACACTTTACATTTCAGGAAACAAAATTTTACAGAGTGAGAGGGGAGAAAGAGAAAAGAAAACTCCTGGAAGAACAAACCAGTTAAAAATTAATTTTACATCGAATGTCAGCATGTGATTTTGTTAAATAAAAGATCAAGAACAACAAAGATAGAAATCAAACTCTGCTGTGCTGTTTCAGTAGTTTGTTGCTCTGGCTCACCATCAAAGGTGTTTATTTGCTTTAAGAGAAAATCTGCTGCATGATAAAAAAAAAAAAAAACTGACTAAGTTACAAAAAATATGCATCTAGATAGGTATCATTTAGTAACTGAACAGAGGTATAAAAGATTGTTTACCACTTTAAATATAATCATTTTAGGGGCACCTGGGTGTCTCAGTCAGTTATGTGTCTGACTCTCAACTTCTGTTCAGGTCACAATCTCATGGTTTGTGAGTTCGAACCCTGCATGGGACTCCTCATTGAGAGCATGGAGTCTGTTGGGATTCTCTCTCTTCCTCTCTCTCTCTCTCTGCCCCTACCCCACTTTTACTCTCTTCCTCTGTCAAAATAAATAAACTTAAAACGATAAAATTTAAATATAATCATTTTATTTGTGCTGGTCTTCACCGGTCTTGCCGATATTTATCTTCAGATATTTTAAGGGGGAAATTTTTTGACAAGGGTGAAGAAAAGTGCAAGATATCTTGTTTTCATGTGATAAAAATAAAAGCTAAGGCTAGATCATTGTTCCAGGTCTGAGGCTAGACATTCAATAGCTGTTTGCTCCTTTCCTGAGTACAAACCCAGAGCCAACCTCTGCAAAAGTGCAAAGTGATAAAACAAATATAACTAAACAGAAAGCACTTATTTTCTTGAAGCCACCTTTCTGAACCATTCACCTTTCCACTCTGTCAGTGAACTTCTATCAGTTGGTCAGTCTCCACATTCTGCCTCATCTGTGCCTAAAGTCACACTCCTAAAACTAGATAATCGAAACACCCATGTTAAGCAAGAGGTTTGTAATACTTTTCAGAGCCCAGGTTTCTAAAATTATTTCAAGGGCTACTGTGAAAAATGAGTTGGAAATCAATAGGAAGGAATTCTATGCTTTTCATCCTTGCTTCAAACAGAGTTTGAACTTTCACCTACTGTACATAGAGAGGCCCCCACTTAAAATATTATTGGGGGGGACAAGGAAGGGGGTAGTTTTACTACTGTTGCTGTTGTTAAGGAAAAAAAGCTGAACCCACTGTACCTAAAGATAAGTCCATGGGCTGTGGCATATATCTTACATGAAATAATCCTATCTTAAGAGCGGAAAATGTTTTCATCCAAAGGAATTAGTTTTTTCTGTTTATTTTTGAGAGAGAGAGAGAGAGAGAGAACAAGCAGAGGAGGGGCAGAGAGAGAGGGGGAAACAGAGGATGCAAAGCAGGCTCTGTGTTGATAGCAGGGAGTCTGATGTGGGGCTTGAACTCAGGACCAAGAGATCATGACCTGAGCCAAAGTCTAACGCTCAACTGACTGGGCCACTCAGGCACCCCAGGAATTATTTTTGATGATGAAATATGGACATTATGGAGATGTTAGGGATCAGGATTCATCATTTTCAAATCTCTTTTTACTTTCACTTCATTTCTCTCTCATCTTCCTTTTTCTTTTTAATATTTATTTTGAAAAAGAGAGAGAGTGGGGGAGGGGGGAGGGGAGGAGAGAGAGAATTTCAAGCAGATTCCACACTGTCCGTGCAGAACCTGATGCAGGGCTCAATCTCATGAACTGTGAGATCATGACTTGAGCCCACATCAAGGGTCGCATGCTAGGGGTGCCTGGGTGGCGCAGTCGGTTAAGCGTCCGACTTCAGCCAGGTCACGATCTCGCGGTCTGTGAGTTCGAGCCCCGCGTCGGGCTCTGGGCTGATGGCTCAGAGCCTGGAGCCTGTTTCCGATTCTGTGTCTCCCTCTCTCTCTGCCCCTCCCCTGTTCATGCTCTGTCTCTCTCTGTCCCAAAAATAAATAAAAACGTTGAAAAAAAAATTAAAAAAAAAAAAAAGAGTCGCATGCTTAACTGACTGAGCCACCCAGGCACCCCTCTACAATCTTCCTTTTAAGCCATCCATCTTCTTTTCCCTTTCTTCTGCTTTTCCTCTTTCCTTTTCATTCATCCCCCCTGCCTCTCTATTTTTCTCTCTCTGCTTTTTCTTTTTTTCTGTTTTTCTCCCTTATTTTCTTCATCCAACATTAGGACTTTGCTTTTGGTAATTCATCACAGAGATATGTAGGACAGGTACAACTTAATTTACTCTCAAAGTTTAAAAGATCTCAGAAAGACAAAAAAACAAAACAAAACAAAAAGAAGGCCAAGTTTTCTATTAGTGTAGAGTTCTTCAGGGGAAAAAAAAGAGAAAACATAAACGGTTAGATAAAAACAGAAACAAAAACTCTTGGTGTCTGTGTCCTGGACAGTTGCAACTTCTTTTTTCCCATTCCACTCCACTTTCCTTGGCACCACTTGAGTAGGAGACCTAAAATTAAACTTGATGTCTATCCTACTCAGAAAATGTTTTTGGCTATGTATTGTTTATAACGGAACATATACGTTGCCTCCCTAGAAATTCAAGTCCCTTTACCTTGGTCTTACTTCTTTTCCAACCTTATGTCCTGCCACCATCAACAGCTCCACAGCACCCTATACTCATACCAGATTGAAATAATCTCTATTTGGGGCACCTGGGTGGCTCAGTCAGTTGGGCACCCGACTTGATTGCAGGTCAGATCATGATCTTGTGGGTCAGGATATCGAGCCCCATGTCGGGTTCTGTGCTGTGAGTCGGGGTTCTTTCTCTCCCTCTCCCTCTATCCCTCTGCTACTTGGGAAGACTTGCTCACTGTCTTTGTCTCTGTCTCTCTCTCTCAAAAATAAATAATAAATAAACATTAAGAAAAAGAAACATGAAGTGATTTCTTAAGTGTAAATATGCTTTTTTACTATTAACAGCTTTGCCCTGAATGAACCTTTAGTCAGAATTACAATTAGCCATCATTTCCACCTGGTTTAAGAGACAAACCTAAAACAATATAAAACTACAGAAAAAAATCTGAACATAAAATTCTCAGCATAAATTTTTATTGAAACAAATTGCTGCAGGATTTTTTTCAGCCTTACTGAGGTATTATGACAAATGAGATTTTTATATATTTACAGTGTAAGACATGATTATTTGACTTACATGTACACTGCGAAAAGATACCACTGAATTGATTCCACTGAATAGATACCATCTATTTCATCACATATTTAACTTTTTTAAGGGTGAGAACACTTAAGCTTCACACTCTTCACAAATTTTGATTAAACAATAGTTTTATCGGCAACAGTCGCCATGTTGCACATTAGAACTACAGAACTACTGGGGCGCCTGGGTGGCTCAGTTGGTTAAGCATCCGACTTCGGCTCAGGTCATGATTTCACGGTCCATGAGTTGGAGCCCCGCGTCGGGCTCTGTGCTGACAGCTCAGAGCCCGGAGCCTGTTTCAGATTCTGTGTCTCCTTCTCTCTGACCCTCCCCCATTCATGCTCTGTCTCTCTCTGTCTCAAAAATAAATAAACGTTAAAAAAATTAAAAAAAAAAATCTACAGAACTACTTTCTCTGGTAACTGGAAGCTTTTGTACTTTGACTGACACCTCTTCATTTCCCCCACTCTCCAGCTCCTGGTAACCAACATTCTAGCCTCTGTTTTTATGAGTTCAGCTTTTTTAGATTTTCCATGTAGATGAGATCAGACAGTATTTAACTTTCTCTGATTTATTTCACTCAGCATAATGTCCTCTGAGTTAATCCATGTTGTTCCAAATGGCATCATTTTCTTCTTTTAAGGCTGGATAATAACCCACTCTGTGTGTGTGTGTGTGTGTGTGTGTGTGTGTGTGTGTGTGTGTGTATCACATTTTCTCTATCCATTCATCCATCAGTGGATACTTAGGTTGTTTCTATACCTTGGCTATAGTGAATAGTACTGCAATGAACATGGAAATACAGATATGTATTCAAAATAGTGATATCCTTTCCTTAAGATATAAATCCACAAGTAGGACTGCTGGATTATACGGTAGTTGTATTTTTAAGTTTTTGAGAAATTTCCATAGTGTTTTTTCCACAGTGTAATGTACCATGTAATATATTATGCCATTTTACATTCCCACAATGTAAAATGGTTCCCTCTTCCAGTAAATGCTGGTTAACCAACAACCATTTGCTCTCTCATCTTTATCTGATAATCAACAGCTTAACAGGTATGAGGTGGTATTGTGGTTTTGATTTGCATTTCCCTAATTATTAGTGACGCTGAGCCCCTTTTCATGGATCTATTAGCCAATGTATGTCTTCTTTGGAAAAAAAAATTCTACTCAGGTCTTTTGTCCATTTTTAATGGAATTATCCTTGGTTTTCTTGTTATTGATTTGTATTAGTCCCTGAATATTGATATTTGCAAATATTTTATCTCATTCCATAGGTTGCCTTTTCATTTTGCTGATAGATTTCTTTGCTATACAAAAGCCTTAGAGTGTGATGTAATCCTATTTGTTTGTTTTGGACTTTTTTTCTTTTTCTTTTCTATTTTTTTTTTTTTTTTTTTTTTTTTTTTTTTTGCTTTTGGTGTCAAATTAAAAAATTGTTTCCAAGACCAATGTCAAGAAGCTTACCCCTATGTCTACTTTCAGGTCTTATTTTTAACACATTTGCTCAATTCTAACATTTGCATAACGTTCAGTGTAATTCTCTTGCCTTTCTGTCAATAGTTAACACAGCTGTTTCCCAGGAAGAACTGTGTACATGTGTGCCACCAAAACTACTCAAGAATGGAAAAAGATCTGTCTACTCAAAGAAAATAAAAATCATTCTGCCTAACTAGTCCAGATGACGTTCTGAAAATGCAAGGGTAGCAGAAAGGAGACCTAAGGGCAGCCATTGCTCTCCTGCATAAAGGAAGCAAATATCTTTTACTTCCTTCATCTTTCAGAAGTGCCCAAATGACACTCTTTATTGAGTGTTGTGGGTTTGAGCCTCCAAAAGATCAAAAAACAGAGTCTTTTCAACATAAACTACTTTTGTTACCCATTAGTAAAATATAAAGATTCCTGTTTGTAATGGTAAAGAGTTTCCCTTTTAGATCTGACAGTTTAGTGGCAAAATCCTAGATGATTTTGATGCAAAGAGGAATTTTAAAAATTCGTAGAAGTCTGGTCATTATTTATTTTCAGCATTTTTATTATTCAGTTTGCAGATAATATCCAATTGGCTTTCTATATATATAAGAATGAAAACTTTTTTTTTTTCAGAGAGAAACTTTTAGATAAAAAATGATGGGGCAGTCTCACTTGAAGGGATGGTTTCCTCTAAAGACCAACGGTATCAGTGAGCTATTTAACTGATTCCAAGACCAGATCACCCGTGCTCTTCAGTACTTAGAGATATCCAAACCTGGAGGAGATGCATTTTGTTTGCCCAAAGAGACAGGCTAGTGAGTCTGTTTAATATATTAAGTGCTAAAACCTATACAAAGATATAGTATGTAATTCTATTTTATTGCACAGGCAAGAGAGAGAAGAAAACGTTAATTTAACCACCCGACCTCTTGCAGAATTTATCGACTGTGATGCGATAAATTAAGTGTTCTCCCTGTTTCTCTTCAGTTTCATTTCCTCTGCTTCCAGTAGTGTTTCAACTTGACCTTTATTATTCAATAAACTTTCAGAAAAACTACTCAGCTACTGGTAGGGAAATATTAGGAAAGGGGGAGATATCTGTGCTCTGAACTCTATACAGTTAAACGTAATTGAAGGGCAAAGAGACACCTACAGTGACACAAATACTTGAACCTATGTACGTCTGAAAATCAGGGCAACTGCTAGAGATTTCAGTACTATTCAGAACTATGGACTTGGACACGGGAGTCTTCAAGAAAAACATCTCATACACTGGTACTGACTCATTTGAAGTTTAAGAAATAATTTAGATTTCCTAATGTAGCAAGCTACCCGGCCAGATTTAAAATAAAAATCTAAAGAATTATTATCAAAAATTAGAATAGTCTAGGACGCTCTGTGTTAACTGGGATCACAGAATTGAGCTCCTTACCCCGTCACCACCGCACATGCACATCTTATTGTCAGGTACCATTTATCAGTGGTCTGGATTTGTAGGAACTAGAAACATGAATGAGCTCTAAAATAAACTCCACGGTAATCATCATTTCTGAAATTTGAGTTTTATGTACTATTCTAAGTACTTTACAAGGATGACCTCATATATTCTTCACAATTCTCTGTAGTAGGCTTTATTGTTATCCACATTTTATGAATGAGGAGACAGAGGTCTCTGAACTGTCTGAAGGTCAGAGAGCTGGTTAAGGAGTTAGTATTTGACTCCAAAGTTCTTGCTCCTAACAAGTAGCATATGTACAAACTGTGCCTGTAGAATTAATCCATAGCTAACATGTAGATGGCTTTTATTCAGTATATGAAGATACTCAATACAGAGAATATTTTAATCATCTCTTGAGATTTCACAATCAAGACTGGTCAACAAGAACTTTTGGCACCAAGAATTAACCTTTCTGCTTTGAAGATGAAGCAATGTCCCCAAGTCAAGCTGACAGTTTATTGGGAATTAAATTACCTCTACATGAGACTGAGACAGAGAAGAATCAACTGGTACTATTTC
Organism: Leopardus geoffroyi; assembly: GCF_018350155.1. NCBI lineage: Eukaryota > Metazoa > Chordata > Mammalia > Carnivora > Felidae > Leopardus > Leopardus geoffroyi. The sequence continues at coordinate 117,459,291 of NC_059338.1, read as the reverse complement.
CTCAGTCATCATTTAGGATGGAGTATGAAACAGTGAATTTCCTAGCAATGGAACAATCTCCACCCCACACTGGCTGAATTAAAATACTACTGAACTGATTTTAATAAAATGTAATGTAAATTTTAGTAATACTGACATTTTTGCTCTATCTTTTGACCCTGGACAGGCAAAACTGAGTTTGGTGTTCTTTGAATTATAGAAATACGGCTTTTGATAAGGTTACAAAATAATTTCATTTGCCATAAATATCAAATTTTAATCTTATCTAGGGTGCCTGGGTGGCTCAATTGGTTCAGTGTCCAACTTTGGCTCATGTCATGATCTCATGGCTCGTGGATTTGAGCCCCATGTCGGGCTCTGTGCTGATGGCCCGGAGTCTGGAGCCTGCTTTGGATTCTGTGTCTCCCTCTCTCTGTCCCTCTCCCTCACTCACTCTGTCTCTCTCTCTCGAAAATAAATAAACATCAAAAATTTTTCAAAAAAATAATATCTAAGTAGAATAATATAATTTTGCAATATATTAATAATGACAAATAGTCATTTATACTCTTTTTAACATGCATAAGTTAGCCCAAATGAAAATCTCTCTTTCTTAACTGGTATCTCACCAATATCATACTAATTAGTTTTGGTAAAGCTTCAAGAACCTATTTATCAAAAACTGTGTAAAGACTAACTCAAGGTCATTTTTTTATACTTGATTCTCTACAAAAATACTAATTCAAAGAGACACATGCACCCCAAAGTTCACAGCAGCATTATCTGTAAAAACAAAATCCTGGAAACAGCCAAAATGTCCATCAACGGATGAAGGATAAAGAGGATGTGGCACATACATGCAACGGAATATTACTCAGCTACAAAAAGATAACAAAATCTTGGGGCACCTGGGTGGCTCAGTAGGTTAAGCACCCGACTTCGGCTCAGATCATGATCTCAGGGTCCGTGAGTTTGAGCCCCGCATCGGGCTCTGTGCTGACAGCTCAGAGCCTGGAGCCTGTTTCAGATTCTGTGTCTCCCTCTCTCTGACCCTCCCCCGTTCATGCTGTCTCTGTCTCAAAAATTAATAAACATTAAAAAAAATTTAAAAAAAGATAACAAAATCTTGCCATTTCAACAACATGGTTGGAGCTAGAGAATATTATGCTAAGCAAAATAAGTCAGAGAAAGACAAATACCTTATGATTTCACCGATATACGTAATTTAAGAAACACAACAAATGAGCAAAGGCACACACACACACACACACAAAAAGACGGCCAAAGGAAGAAATAGACTCTTAACTGTAGAGAACACACTGATGGTTACCAGAAGGAAGCGGGTGGGGGGATGGGGGAAATAGTTGATGGGGATGAAGGAGTGCGCTCGTTGTGATGAGCACAGGGAGGTGTATGGAAGTGTTGAATCACTATATTGCAGACCTGAAAGTAACATGACACCGTACATTAACTGGAATTTACATAAAAACTTAATAAAACTTGATTCTCAAGGATTATAAGCTATTTGAGAGTATGTAAGCACAAAGCTAGTAATGCAAGTTTTTGAACAAGTATAGGCGATTCAGAAAGCTTTTACAAACTCTCACCAGGGTGAAAGAATGTACTATGGCTGACACAAATCATTCATGACATTCTTCCTTTTTAAGAAATGTTTTCCTCAATACAGTTACAGATATGGAATCTTCCCCCCACCAAATACAGCTCAAAAATCTGTTAATACTGAGCAAGCTCTCAGAAGCAGGCATACTAAGATATTCCTTATCTACAGAACTCTCTATGTGTCTTGGGGAGATGTTCCTCCCTGTATAATGAGTAGTGGTAATGAACCAGCTAACTGGCTCCTCAGATGCCTTCCAATATCCTTAGAATAGAAGGGCCATCACTTATAAAAAACAAACAAACTGCCAGACAACCCAAATTGTATTCCAGGAGATATTTGAAAATCTCCCATGTATTCAGTGTTAGTATATGGTAGGCTCCAAATTAGCACATGTAGGTATTTGGTGTGTGTGTGTGTGTGTGTGTGTGTGTGTGTGTGTGTGTGTGTTTCCATCACTTGATGCTCACAATGACCTTGGAAATGATGCATTACCCTACATTAGAGAGGACAGAAAGAACCTAGAACTGGCCTTACCAAGAGCAATGAAAGAGGCAATTATTATCATCTGGAAAATCTGCTAGACAGAAGTGAAATGACTTCGGGATCTTTCTAAACACAGGTTTGAACCCCATTCTCTACCACTTCCCATAAGGGAGGCCCAGGCCAGAGGGGGGAAAAAAAGTGATTTTAGGCAAGGATGCCCAGAGTAACTGTGACATTTAAGAAGAGCAGGCCACAGAATATCTGTTCCAAATAAACGTGTATCACACCTGGCAGGAAAATTCACTGGGGATAAAAAAAAATCCCTTTAGAAAAATTTCAGCAAAATGTCATTTAGGAGCCGTTTCCTTCAATCGCTCAATTCCATGGCGATAGGGATGCTCACAGTGTCAAAATAAACACAACTTTCAAATGAAATTAAACCTGCATTTTTTTCAATTATATATATTTGGACACGAGTAGTTTTTAACATGGCTTCTGACCATAGCAGCAACTCCTTCAATGGTAGACAAATGTTTTCTGGGGCAACTGTCTTGAAATTGGTGATATCTACCTGCAACAATTCTTTCTTGAAGATGCAGAAAGAGGCATGCACTTAATTGTTTACCGTTTTAGTTGGAGAGCTTCCCCTATGAATTCTAGCTGCTTAGTACCCTGAAGAATATATGTCAAGAATTGTAAGACTTTATCTGCTATTCCAAAATAGTTCAGTATTGCTTCCTGGATTGTTTTTGGAGTGCTCCGATATCCCACTGCCACTACTCCTGCCAAAGGCAGAAATACAGCGTTTCTTTTCCAGAAGCTCTAAGCAACCTGGAAAGAATGACTCATTTCTATTCCCTTGGTTTTTGCTACATAAAAGCTGCTAAATAAGTGTTTCCTAAATAAATAAGTAGCCTATCATTACTGAGGCTGATGAAGGTGACTGGCAAATCATTGGCCGGTTATCTATTAAACATGAAACAATTTAGAAAACAGCATAAGAGAGTTCCACCTGGTGAAAGCACCGAGATCAAGCTGCACATACAGTCGGGCAGCTGGCAGAGGTTTGAGGTGTGGTGGCGCCCCATTTTCATATCCTCCCCTTTCTCCCAATTTAGGGTATCTTCACTTTTATCCCAGAAAAGAAAATCTTGTCATAACATTGGAGTTTGGCCTTGGTCACCCTTAAAAGGTAATCACCTTGTGTATGTTTGCTCAAGGTCCTTCTCTCGCACGTACTATGGAGCCAAATAATCAAATTCACGTTGAAATTTCAAATAATAATTAGTTTAGCTTCACAGAGACAGCATTTGCTTTCATCAGAGAACTAAGGACGCTTGATTTAAGTGAGAAGAGGAACTTTAAGAGTGAGATTTCTGGCACTAAGCAGCCGTTCATTCCTTCTACCTCAATGGAGCATATTCCAGGAGGGGTAAGTACAAACATTATCCCTCTTGTTGCTTACCCACTGAACCAAATTTTGCAAATGAAAACTTGCGAACAGTACCATGTATGTTTCTAGATTCGACCTAATTTCCCCCTAGGCATTCATCTTCTACCTAGAGAGCGGTCAGCGCTGGTCGTCACTGTGAACAATACACCGCAGAAAAATACACAAGGATTTCTGAGAAGAGAAAGACATGCATAACGCTTATGTAGCAGACAAATAAGACGGAGAAACAAGAAGAGACTCAAAATTTACTGGCACTCATCTGTGATCGGTATTTTACATTATACCCCTGCGAAGTGGATATTGTTCTGATTTTAAGCTAGAGGAAAGACACTACTGCAAAGGCTAAATAATAGGGCTCATTTGTCTAGAAGATGGTAAGCTAAATAAGTGTTACATCTTCCCTGGCGTTATTTTGAAGATCAAATGGACAACAAGAAATGCTAGGTAACTACAAGACACAGGCAAGCGTGATTTAATAGTTCTCTGTTTTAAATTTAGTTCAGTTCTTTTCCGAAAGAGAGAATAAAGGATGAGCGAAGGGTGAACAAGCCCGCAGTGGTCTCCCGCACGTACCATGGTTTGGGCAGCTCACGGCCAACTGTACACGGATGTAGTTGAAAGCACAGGACACAATGTCAATGGTTTGGGTCAGAATCCCAGGTCTAGCTGCCCCACTTACGTGCTAAGTGTCCATGAACAGGTTCCTCTTGACTTCAGTTTTATAACACTACATGGAGGTAGCAAAACCTCTCATAGGTCTCTTCTGAGGAATGAATAAAATAATGTATATAGAGAATGTGGCATGTGATAACGGTAAAACAAATAACAGATCTTCATGTTATAAATGTAGGCTTGTGTTGTTTAGTAAACTTTAGCAAACTTTTGTGGCTGTAATCTCTGTGTATATTTTTTTATATTTATTTTTGAGAGAGAGAGAGAGAGAGAGAGAGAGATAGAGCACGAGTGGAGGAAGGGCAGAGAGAGAGAGGGACACACAGAATCTGAAACAGGCTCTAGGCTCTGAGCTGTCAGCAGAGAGCCCGACGCAGGGCTCGAACCCACGAACCCTGAGATCATGACCTGAGCCAAAGTCGGAAGCTCAACCGACTGAGCCATCCAGGCGCCCCTCTGTGTATATTTTTAATATAAATACATTCAACATAAAATAGTCACCTTTTAACTCCTTAAGGTATTCAGTGGTAAAAACTATAAGGATGTATATAAATAACTTGGGAATGACCATGGTGTGTGTGTATAAGAGAGAAAGCTTATGAATATACAGGCTTAATAATATTCTAAGGAATAAAAAATATAATCATATCATGCAACAGATTTGTAATAACAGCTTTAGATTATAAAGTGACTTTTCCCACAGCTGAGGGAATATTTCACAGCAAATTACAATTGATTGTTCCTGTCACAACCAACCAGGTTGCTGAGACAAGAGAGAGGGAGAGGTTCTTTCTGGGAGGACAGTGATTTATTTCTTTCTCTCTTGTGGTACTTGTCACTTCCCGTCTTACTTTATATTTTCCGTATAGCTCCTTAACTCTAAGTTCTCTGAAGCTTTGTTGTTTTATCTGATTTGCCCTTTTATCCACCACAGTTCTTAGCACATTGAGAACATCTATAAATATTCAAATAGTAACAGAGAAATCAAAGTACTATTGACTTGTTCATTTACTGTAGAGCTTCTCAAATAGAGAAGAGAGAAAGAGATCTTACCTTGAATAAGCTCCCTTTAAAAATAAGATATAACAGTTTAGGATCAAGGAAACCTTTGAAGCCAAACAGGAAACTTAGAGGCTGTAAAGGTAAAGATAAGCCATATTTGACTGCATTAAATAAATGGTATTTTTTTTGTATGGCAAAACACATGATTAACAAAAACAAAATTAAAACAGTGATCACTGGAAAAAACATTTAAATCTATGTAACAGATGGACTTGTACCTATAATCTACAAAGAAGCTTTAGGATGTATAGGAATGAAAGACAGGAAAACATAGGCAACAATGCTGAAAAGGAAATTCACGGTTTAGGAAAGAGTTCAGCTTCAATAATAATAGTAAAATGAGAATTAAAACAATTATGGGATATCACTTTCCCACTGACATTGGTAAAATATAAAATGCTAACCTTCATAGCTAATAGAATATATAAGGAAATGTGTGATCCTATATTGCCCGTGAAAATACAAATAGTCATAGTTTGGGGTAAAAGAAATCTAGTAATACTATTAAAATTAAAAATACATATAAATTTCAATCCACTAATATCATTCTTGGAATTTATCTCATGAAATCAAAATGCTAGTTATTGCAGTAAGGAAGTTTATGACCTCAAGGTGTTTAGGGGCCAAACAAAACAGAACAACAACAACAACCCAGAGATAAATTGAAAGCTACCAGAGGGGAATAATGTGATAAATTAGGATATCTTTTTACCATGGGTGATTTATAACTATACCTATTAGCTGGAAATATTTCTGTAATATATTTTAAGCAATAAAAGCAAGATGCAGATAAATGTACATATGGAACAATTTACACAGAGCAATGCAAACAAGAACCACACACACACACACACACAACATAAACAGGATTAAAAAGGAGAGAGAGAGAGAGAGAGAGAGAGAGAGAGAGAGAGAGGAAGGAAATGTACCGGACAGTTACTTATAGTAGAAGGAAAGGGGGGGTAAAGTAAGAAAACCCCAGTGAAGCATTTGTTGCATAAACTATGGGTCTCCATGCTGTCTGAGAAATATACGAGAGACTAGATTATTTTGAAATAAAAACTTAAAATATTTAAAGTGTGAAAGGGCTCGATGAAGATATAGATTTCCAATATTCACATTGCCCCCAGGAAGCATACAAATCGCATGGGCTATGTATGCAGGATTCCCAAACAGATGTCTAAACTGTGTCCATAAAAGAGTGATTTACACATCTACACAGCACATACCTACACACACACATCATAGTTCATCATGTCTTTCTGTGAACAATGGAGCCACATGAGACAGTTGTCTGCCTCCATGGGGGATTAGTTTTTCCTCTGGGATAAGAGTAATCAATTGAACTTGATTTATGTTCTACCACCTCTAGTCCATGTTGTGACACTTGTTGGTCTTATCTAAACACCACACTCTGTAATGCAACCTGACAGGAGACAACTGGAGTTTCATTCTGGGCAGCTTTCTATAGTAATGGGTTAAATAGGGAGAATAAAGAATCTCTTACTCCCACCTGGCTGCAGCTACAAATAACCCCCAAAGGCAACATATCATTTTTGGAAGGATGCAAAATGAACGTCAGACTATCCTATAGGACTTCGGTGGTGGGGGAATGAATTACGGGCAATGGAGACCTATTTTCCAGGTGATTTCTTCACCATGAAATTCACTGAGACAGGTTCTTACCTAAAACATTCACAAATGTCACAGCAAAATCCGTTGACAGCTTGGACAGGGTTGCTTTTACTTCAGTGTCATACAGTAAGTCTTATCAAATATATATATATTTTTTTACCAAATATTGTTCAGTTGATGATTGCTTCTTTTCTCTAGGCAATTGTAAAATGTGGACAGAAATATCTAGCAAACTGTTGACCCAAGTCAAAGTGCTGCTATTATCACCGCCATCCCTAATATTTAAACCTTACCATGGCAGATCTTTCACAAAATTATTGAAATAACAACCAAAACACACCCGAGATTAGCACAACAAAAAACTCTTGATTTTTCATAATCCGCTACCTGAAACTAGAATCCATTACCTAGACAACCAGAAACTATTTTAATGCTGAACTCTCAAAGCAATAGAGAAATCTAAATAAATTCTGCTCAGCATCATCCACAGCAGTAGAGGAAAATACAGTATGGGTAATCAAAACCACAAATGAGTGCACGTTTGAGGGTTGGGAGGTTTTTCAATGGAATTAACATTGACATTTACAATTATATATGCATGTACCAGTGTGCACATGCATATACAAACACACATTTTGTGGCAGCGGTGGAAGTCAATTCGGAAAGTAAATCTGCTCGAAGTAATAAATAGAAATAGAAATGACTGAATTCTCATTTCCATTTATATAAAATAAATTCCTATAAAATGTAGGAATTCAGCCTAAACTTATAGTAATGTAATATTTTGAAGGTAGCTCCAGTGAATATCTGAATGAAGAAAAATTGACATACTCAAAGTTATTTACATTTCAATTCACGGGTTTTGACTTATGGTCACCTCATTTCTTGCCATCATAAAGTATCTCTCAAAAAGGAGAAAAATCCTATGCAGTCATTTTTTTTAATAAAAAGCAGTGACTATGGGGCACCTGGGTGGCTCAGTTGGTTGAGTGACTCTTAGTTTGGGCTGAAGTCATGATCCCAGGGTCATGGGATCAAGCCCTGCATCAGGCTCTGATGAGCATGGAGCCTGCTTAAGATTCTCTCTCTCTCCAAATTTGTCCCCCTCCCCTGCTTACCTGTGTGCGCTCTCACTCTCTCACACACTCTCTCTCTCTCTCAAAAAAAAAAGAAGTTACTATCACAAAACTGGGGACACATGGAATATAACAACTCCAGTCTCTATAGATGTACGTGTGCACACAGACACACACACACACACACACACACACACATGCACAACAGGTGGCTTCATCAATAAAGTTACAGAATCATTATGAAAAATGACACACATTCCAAGTCTAGAATTGAGATCAGTGACTCTTTACCACCACTTTCAGAGGAGTGCTTGGCTCTCTTGGAAATACTTCCCAATGAGTTGTAACCTATCTTTATCAATTCTCAAGGCACATATAACTCATCCTCTCCACCCCAAATGCTGCCATCATCCTGGGCTATTGTAATGTCCAAGTTAATGATCGATTCAGTTCACAGTCCTTTTTGTTCCTTAATCCAATATCTAATGATTTTTTTCTATGTCACTTCAATCAAATTTCTTTCATCTTTATCCATCTTAACTTTCAGGAATATTTGACGGTATTGATTATTCCCTTTTTATCCTTGGCCTTCGTGACAGTCCTAATTTCTTTTGACTTCTCTGATCATCTCTATATAGTCTCCTTAATTTTCACTTTTTTTGTCCATCCTTAAATGTCTCTGTTCCTCTAGCCTCTCCTCTAGATCCTGTTTCCTTCACAAGAGGTCATCTACTAAAAATGACTATTTTTATCTATCCAAACATAAGCCTAGACCAAGTTTCTCTTGTGAGATCTGCTTTCATATCCCATATTTCTTTGATTCCAAAATTTTATCTAGTTTAAGATGCACTGCTATTATGTCTATCACTAAAGAAAAACAAAAACTTAATAACTGAAGTGTTTTTATTTAATCAGTACTTTCTTAATATTTATCATGTATATTAATATACATTTAGGGGTGCCTGGGTGGCTCAGTCGGTTGAGCGTCCGACTTCGGCTCCGTTCATGATCTCGCGGCCTGTGAGTTCAAGCCCCACGTCGGGCTCTGTCCTGCCAGTTCAGAGCCTGGACCCTGCTTCGGATTCTGTGTCTCCCCCTCTCTCTGGCCCTCCCCTGCTCATGCTCTGTCTCTCTCTGTCTCAAAAATAAATAAAAGCATTACAAAAATAAAAAATAAAAAAAATATATATTTAGACTTTTATAAAAATTTTATCACATCAATATTGAACATGTATAAAAATTCCTAGTGAAATTAATTGCTTAAACAATCCTAAAACCTCTATGTTTAGACACTTGTGAATCGTTTTTCATGCCTCAGTTTTTTCATACAGCATCATCTTTGGCACCATCAAAAGTACGGGTAATATAGCAGTTTTTACAAGTATCTACTGTTGTGGCAGAGAACTTTTTCCAAACTGCTGATGTCATCCTGCAAAGTTTGACATTGACACTTTGAACTTACAAGAAAACGTCCTTGGGGCGCCTGGGTGGCGCAGTCGGTTGAGCGTCCGACTTCAGCCAGGTCACGATCTCGCGGTCCCTGAGTTCGAGCCCCGCGTCAGGCTCTGGGCTGATGGCTCAGAGCCTGGAGCCTGTTTCCGATTCTGTGTCTCCCTCTCTCTCTGCCCCTCCCCCGTTCATGCTCTGTCTCTCTCTGTCCCAAAAATAAATAAACATTGAAAAAAAAAATTTTATAAAAAAAAAAAAGAAAACGTCCTTAAACACTTCCTAAAACAATGATCAGGATTCTTATTTCTTCCACAAGTGGCCCTTACAAAGTTTGTTGCCTGAAATACTAAGGGACTGTAGGTGTCCAGTCATGGCAATGGGAATAACAACTAAGTTCAATACAACATGCATGGCAAGTATGTCAAAACTGCTGCATGAATAACTGAGATTCTAGGATGTCATTGATCAAGACACATTTCAGTAACAAAAAGGCAGGGGCTCCTGGGTGGCTTAGTTGGCTAAGCAACTGACTTCAGCCCAGGTCATGATCTGGTAATTCTTGAGTTCGAGCCCTGCATCAGGCTCTCTGCTGTTAGTGCAGAGCCTGCTGTGGATTCTCTGTCCCCTTCTCTCTCTACCTCTCCCCTGTTTGTGTTCTCTCTCAAAAATAAGCCAACATTTAGAAATAAAAATGACCAAAAAAATGCAAAACCCACCAACACACAGTCTCAGTGTCAATAAAATAGATATTTATTGCTTTTTTTCTACCTTTCCCCTTAGCATATTTGAAAGCACCATGCTTCTAACCATACAAAATCTGTTCCTCCACCAATGTTCTGGATCATAATAAATCATTACTTCATTGGATGTAATGTTCAGGTGGAAACTTAGGTATTATTTATCCTTGGCAGCTTTTTCACAGCTTCTATGTTACATTCAGCTTCTAATTGATACTTGAAGTAAATTTTCTTCTTCCTTTTCCTACTTGCACTACCCAATCCCAGGACACTATTCTTTCCCTCTGACCATCATAGCATGTCCTAAAGTCCCCCTTTCCTCCAGGATTGCTTTCTCTGTAACTAAAAGTCCACATTCACACCTTATGAGTATCTACATTTCCTAGCTAACAAAATAAGGCTAAATAGAAGTATTTACCTCAGAATGCACTTGTATGATTTTAAATATTATGCTACATGGCAAGTGGAAGTGAATTTTGAAAATAAAAAAAGAATAGAGTAAGTCCATGAGAATGAACGCAAAAAAAAAAAAAATGCTGAAAAGTAGCTAGAAAAAATGTCAAAGCTTTGACTGTAAAATTCTTTGGAGCTATGGCAAAAAGAGAAAAACACAGTCCTAAGAAGTGGAAAATATGTGAGGGAAAACTAAACCATATGCTCAAGAGAAATTCATCTTTTTCCTTCTGAAATCTAAGAGAAATTATTCACATGGAGAGTCATAGAAAAGACATGTATCATAGTGTGTGGAACCTCTTCCTCAATATACCTTCAGTAGATAAAATGGTGAGTTATCTTCACTGTTTTTTTGTAATAATCTTCAGTGAGAGACAATGATAAAATAACAAACTCATATTTAATAAAAACAATTCTATGATAAAAATCATACTGTGCGAGCCCACAGCTCTTAGATTATCTGCATTTATTGAAGAGTAAAATTTAGAGTAGTTTGAGGATTAGTTATATACCAGGAACTGTTAGATATTCACCCAAAACCATATTCTCTTTAACTTTTTGGGCACACAGATTGATTGCATACCCAGCCTCCCTTGCTGTTAAGTGTAGCTATGTGATTGAGTTACAAATAATGGGATGGAATAAAAATAAGGCGTTTCACTTCTAAGACTCATTCATAAAAAATACTCCTAGGCAGTTTCTCTGTTCTTTATTTACCTTCTGGTTGGGTAGATAGGAGTTCAGTGATCTTATGAGCCATTTATTATAACTGCAATATATGTAGGAAATAAAATATTATGTTTAAGGCATTATAGATATCAGGGAATGTATGTTAGAGGTGCCACTTTTACACTATGAGACTAAGGCTACAGAGTCTAGGAGGACAAAAACTGATATATAAATATAGTGTCAAGAAAATAAATACATGCTTTAAAAATTATGGCATCCACTTAGGCAGAGGTCTAAATATAAGGACTACCTATGTTATTTTCTTTGTTCAATATTTACTACGTGTGGAATTTGACGAACAAATGAGTGGTGAGTGACACCTAGACTCTTTCCTCAAGGGGCTTATTGCCAAAAGGGTCTATAATTTCCTCAGAAACCATTTGTAGGTCTCCTCCAAAATTAGAAAATTGGGCAATCAGTGGTCCCCAAAGTCTGCCCCATAGACTATAGCTAAAATAATTTTAGCCTAAACAGCTGTCAAAGCACAAAAAACAAATGATCAGCATGACAATAAATAAAATCCCAAAAATGTCTTCAACAATCTCCAATTTCATCGTTTGTGAGATTTCCTGAATGCCCACCAAGCTAGATCAGTTACAAAATTAGCCATAAGATAATTGAATTATCTGATTTCCTAGACAAATATTTTGGAAATAAGCCAACCTAATTGTGAAACACATCAATTAAAAATGATAATTTGAATTTAAACAATAATTGTCTTTGAATGTTTTTTTTCTCTAATGATAAAGAATGAGCTCATGAACCACTGAGACTCAAACTAGTTTGTGACAATGCAATGTTATAACCAACATAGTGTAGCTCTTTCCATTCTCAGTGGCAGTGAGCACTATTCACCTCAATCACAAGTGTGTTCATTAATGTGCTCATTAACGTTTACATTAAAGGGATAACAAAAACATTGTACATTGCTTGAAAACATCTGATCTGTACAATATTATTACAAATGTTAATTAGCCCTTATCAGTTTTAAAAATTTTGTTGAAGTATTACGTAAAGAAAAGCTTGTAGTTTCCTTTGCTGTGCAGAACTTTTTATCTTGCGAAGGTCCCAATAGTTCATTTTTGTTTTAATTTTTTAGTGTTTATTTTGAGAGAGAAAGAGACAAAGTGAGAGAGAGGGAGTATGAACAGGGGAGGGGCAGAGACAGATGGAAAGAGAAAGAATCCCAAGCAGGCTCCACACTGCCAGTGCAGAGACTAATATGGGGCTTGAACTCACAAACCATGAGATCATAACCTGAGCCGCAACCAAGAGTCAGACTCTTAATTGACTGATCCGCCCAGGCGCCCCTCATTTTTGCTTTTATTTCCCTTACCTCTGGATATATATTAAATAAGTCTGCGGCCTAGGTCAAAAAGGTAGCTTCCTGTTTTCCCCTGTAGGATTTTGATGGTTTCCTGTCTCACATTTAGGTGTTTCATCCATTTTGAATTTATTTTTGTGTATGGTGTAAGAAAGCGACCCAGTTTCATTCTTCATCATGTCGCTGTCCAGTTCTCCCAGTACCATTTGCTAAATGGACTGTATTTTTCATTGAATACTCTTTCCTGCTTTGTTGAAGATTAGTTAGCCATATTGGATAAAGGGTTATTATCCAAAACCTATACAAACTTAACACCCAAAAGACAAATGATACAGTGAAGACATGGGGAAACGACTTGAATAGCCATTTTTCCAAAGATGACGTCCAGATGGCTAACAAACACATGAAAAGATGCTCAACATCACTCATCAAATACAAATCAAAACCACAATGAGATACCACCTCACACCTATCAGAATGGCTAAAATTAACAACTCAGGAAACAACAGATGTTGGTGAGGTTGTGGAGAAAGAGGATCTTTTTTGCACTGTTGGTGGGAATGCAAACTGGCGCAGCCGTTCTGGAAAACAGGATGGAGTTTCCTCAAAAAATTAAAAATTGAACTACCCTACAACCCAGTAATTGCACTACTATGTATCTATTCAAAGGATACAAAAGTGCTAATTCGAAGGGGTACATGCACCCCAATGTTTATAGCAGCACTATTGACAATAATCAAAGTATGGGAAGAGCCAAAATGTCCATTGACTGATAAAAGGATAAAGAGGATGTGGTATGTATGTACACACGTACACACACACACACACACACACACACACACACACACTGGAATACTACTTGGTGATGAAAAAGAATGAAATCTTGCCATTTGCAAAAACATGGATGGAACTAGAGGGAATATTCACTAGAAGTGAAATAGTCAGAGAAAGACAGATGTCCTATGATTTCACTCATATGTGGCATTTGAGAAACTCAACAGATGAACATAGGGGAAGGGAAGGAAAAATAAGATAAAAACAGAGAGGGAGGCAAAACGTAAGAGACTCTTAACTAAAGAGAACAAACTCAAGGTTTTTGCAGTGGTGGCCATTAAGGATGTCACTTTCCGGGATGAGCACTGGGTGTTTTATTTAAGAGGTGAATCACTGGGTTCTACTCCTGAAACCAAGACTACATTGTATGTTAACTAACTTGAATATTAAATAAATAAATAAATAAATAAATAAATAGCATGTAGTAGAATCCAATTTGCAGAACTTTAATAAAGTAAGCACAAGGGTGAAACCAGCAAACAATTTAAGAAACAGAATATTGTCAGTACTGCAGAAACTCTTCATGCACCTTTCTAGCTAACTTCAACTACCACCCTGACTTATAACAAGAGACATTGGTTTTACCCATTTTTCTACTCATATACACAAAAAAACATAGGGTGTACTCCTTTGTGGGGTTGTTGTCAACATTAGCTGTGTGAGATTATTCTACGCTATTAAAGTTTTCACATGTTCAACTCTAGTAGTTTTCCCAGGTGGTTTTACGAAAATATATGTATCCAAGCAATGTATCCAAGTTCTAGTTATTCCACACAGTTGTTTTTTTTATATTTCATCATTTATGAAATCTGACAGGTATATAGTGATACCTACTTATGACTTAATTTATACTTCTTTAGAGACTGTAATTGTTGTTAGTGATTTGGATGTTCTCACGTGTGTTGTAAGTTAAAGACATGTCCGTGTTTTAGTGAATTTCCCAGTTTCCTACTGATTCATAAGAATTGTAAATAGATAATACATACATTATATATACATAAACGTGTATTCAGATAGGAGTCTATTGTGTCTTTCAAAGAATATAAGTTAGAAGTGTTCATGTAAGTGGGGTGTTTAAGGATTTTTTGGGTCCTGTTTAAGAAATCTTTGCCTGCTCTAGGGTCACAAAATTTTTATCCTATGGTTTGCTCTAAAACTTCATTGTTTGATTTTTGAAGTTAGATTTACAATCTCTACAAAGTTTATATACCTACCTGTATACCATGTGAGTTGGGCTATTCAATTGATTCAGCATCATTTATTGAGAAGTACATCCTTTCCCCATGATACTGCACTGTCATGTCTGTGACAAACCTGGTAAGGGTAAATGTATAGATCTATTTTTGGACTTTCCCTTATGCTCTACTTGTCAGTTTGTGTATCCTCGCACAAATGCCATATTTTCTTAAATACTGTAGAGTTTTAATAGGTCTTAATATATGGTAATGTAAGTTCTTCAGTTTTAGTTATTCAAAATTGCCTTAGCAATTCTAGGCTTTTGTATTTACCATATGAATTTTAGGATCTGTGTGCTAAATTTTGCAAAACAAAAAACAAAAAACAAACAAAAAAACCTTTTCATTTTGATTGCATTGGATGAATTTATCAATTTGGGAAATTAGCACCATATAATATTATTTCTTCCAACCCATGAACATGATTTCTCCCTCATTTACTTAGGTCTTTAATTCAATATTTGTGGTTTTCAGTATAAAGTTCTGACAGTTACTTTGTTAGATACATTCTTAAGTATTTGATGCTTTTTGGTACTTACAGTCATTTTAAAATGTGAGTTTATTACTGCCTCCCCCCCAAAAGTTCAATCATCACATGTTTATGTTCAGGCTACAACTAATTCCTTAAAATAGACTCAAGATCCAAGATGAAGTCAAGTGAATGTACAATGAACCACATATTGACCAATACAAATCTGTATGAAAAAGTGTAACAGATAAAGTAGTAATAACTGCATCCCATGAACAGAACAGAGAAGTCAGACTAGTGCTTTGGCAAAAGGACATCCCTTCTAGTGTTAAACCATGTTAGGCAATAATTTGATATGTTGGATAAGTTAAGGAATTAGCTCATTTAAAATAAGATTATTAAATTCTGAATTCCTACACATGGGGAACTATTTGTGAAACTTTATAGGATAAACAGTTCAAAATTACCAGGGCCACAATTCAGAGTCGTACTTAATTCTTAACTGTAACTATACTTTGCAATTTTTTAGTAACTAATGGCAGAAACACTCTTAGTTCTTTTTCTAGGGATATGATAAGCTGGCTATTTGTAGAAACCCAGCCAAAAGAGAACAACCTCATTTATTAATGTTTAAAAAAAAGAGTATCTTTTTTTAAAGATATCATTTATTGTTAAGAACACTAGTTTAGACTATTCATCTGGGGATATTTGCTGATTCTCGCTGGTTTTTAAGCCTGTCCTTCTATGCAAATGGACAGGCAAAAATAAAATTGGCTAGAAGATCAGATTAGAGAACACCAGATAAAGCTAGTATCCATGAATGATGAGTGAATAGGTATGCACACTGGGGGGAAAAATGAAAAATATGCCTTAAGAGGAAGACAGTAGGAATAATTGTCAGTCTTGGCCTTGAGTCTTGGTGAAATTGAAAAAAGAAAGAAAACATTCTACCCAGGGAACTTCTAAAACCAGCCAATACTCATATCTGTTTAAGCCAAAAACTCAGTTTCAAGTGGTCTTGAAAAAATAGTCTTCCCCCAGGCAGTTGGAAGAGAGAAACACAAATATACTCATTGTAAGCTTTAAAATTTTTCTCTAGTTAAACTCTGAAGAAGTCAAAGCTTATTGCCCATAGTCACAAACATACATAGAAAAACCACCATGAACAAGACATTGAGTTAGATTTGAAGAGATGATTCACATTGGCATTGTTATACATAACATATAAAATATTTCAATATGCTGAAAGAAATCAAAGTATTATAAGTAGTATAAATGAAAAGTAGTATTCAAAATGACAGGAAGAGATGAAAAATATAAGAAGTAAGTTAGAAATTCAACAGATTGGGGGTGCCTGGGTGGCTCAGTACGTTAAGCATCCGACTTCTGCTCAGGTCATGGTGTCATGGGTCATGAATCTGAGCCCCGTGATAGGCTCTGAGCTGACAGTGTGGAGCCTGGAGCCTGCTTTAGATCTGTGTCTCCCTCTCTCTCTATCCCTCCCCCACTTGCACTCTGTCTTTCTCTCTCTCTCAAAAATAAACAAACATTTTTTAAAAAGAAATTAAACAGATTGGTCAGATGGATTAGACAAAAATGAAGATAGAATTAGTAAATAGAAGATATGGCTGAAAATATTGCCCACAATAAGACAGAAAAGTAGAGGTGAACGTGAGAAAAAGAAAAGAGACACCAGAGGGTACAGTCAAGTTGCATGTTCTGAAAGGCGATAAGAGAGATCATGCAAGAGAAAACTAGTAACTAATAATAACTGAGACATTTAAACCATTTATAAACATTACCAATCCTTCAGAATTGATGACAAATCTCTAGTAAGAAAGACAATAGATTGAGACATATCGCACTAACAAAAGAAAAGAGATTTTTAAAAAAGAAAAATCAGACTAGAAAGGCTTGATATTTAGGTAGACAGCTGAAAGCATAACATCAATTGAGAAAACAAACATAGTAGAATAATAAATTCAAAGTGCTGAGAGAAAATAGAAAGGAACACAGACTGCGTGCCCCATATAACCATGTATTAAAAATTAAGGTGAAATCAAGGTGTTTTTCATAAAAACATGTATGAGAAGTTTTGCCACATACAGAAACATTAAAAATATCTATAAGATTAACCTCAGATAAAAACAGGAACTAAAATAGAAATTGACATTACTAAGAAATAGAGTGAACATTTTTCTCTAAAAGCCTAAGAAAATTTCAATACTCAGATGATACAAGTTTACCATATAATTCATTCTATGAATTCATTATATATGAATTATATTCAATTTATTATTGTCATTCATTCCAGTTCATGCTTCCTAATCCTAAACAAGGCTAAAGATGTTTAAATTAATGGAGACGTGACACCACCAAGATAGAGATATACATTATTATGGACCTCACTAGCCCTCACAAGAACAGCTAGCAATTATTCCAGAACAAGACACCACTAAGAGGATATCAGAATACAAAGGTGAAATTGTAGCACCCTACTCCACCACAGAGACTAAGATAAGGATGAGATAAGGATAAAAGGATAAGAGAAGCTGCTACAAATTGACCCACACTGGCCCTCCCCCAGGCCAGCATAGCATCACCAGAAGAGGTCTCTCCTGAATCTCTAGTTCCACTAGTGGTAAAGGAGACCCTGGGGAGAACAAACAATGCCCTCACCCTTTCGCATTGTGGGTCACTTTGTGGGAGCTTCTACTAAGATGCTTGCACCATGGAAACTGCAGGGGAATCTGCAGGGTTCAACCACTGGGAATCTGACCATAATGGAGAAGTGGGGGAGGAGCTTGCAACAACCAGCACATGGATCCTGGCAAACAGGAGTTCATACCAGCATTACTACCCAAGTAGTAACCCTAACCAGTGGTCTTGCTTACCTGCAGAACCAAGCCAGGGCACACTCTGACCAAGGAACTCTATAGGAAGCAGATCTGCTTGATTCAGATTCTCCAACAAGAGTTTTACCACCACTATAACTCGGTTTGCCCATGCTCAGGCAAGAAGTTGAATCACAGCCTGTCCTGCTAATGAGACTGTTTTCTCATCCCATCTGACCAGAAGGGCTGGTGAAAACTCCTGGAATCTGTGCAGCCTGTGATACTCCAGGTGAGGGACAGGTGGACAGAGGTAATCACCTTCAAGCAAAGCCAGTAATGAGCCTGGAGCCTTTCTGTGCTATGTTCAGGCAGGGGAGTAACTCCTAAGCAAGGCTACTACTAGAAAGCCTGTTCAAGAAATTAGGAATAGCCTAGAGTAGACCTTTCCCTTCTCACTCAGATAAGGGAATAGAGACATAGCCCCACATGCTGTAGAGAGTGTCTTCTGGCTCCATCTGACCACAAGACCTAGAGATAACTCCTGGAAGCTGGCTGGCCCAGTGGCATGTGAGCCAACAGGCAACAAGTCAGCTGATACTTGTAGAGCAAAGCCATGGCCCTGGTTGCTCAAGGAACTTAGGGTTCAGTTTCACCTGAATTAAGACAAAAATGAGCTGTCTGGCTTTAGAGTTGCTTTTCATACTGAGCCTGGGCAGGGAACCTAAATCATAGCCCAGTTCTTCACCGAGTACAGCCTTCAGTCTGTCCTACTCAGGAACCTAACTAGAGCACACAGGAAGCTACATAACCCATTTGACATCCCTATTTACAGTGGCACTTGAACAGAGAGAACAGCCCAAGGCTTTTATCATCTACAGAGCAAAATTAGTGACCTCACTTGAAATGCAGTGCATGCTCTGGCTTGATTTGAGTTCCCAAACAGGCTGTATAGGTATCTCTGTGGAGACTAGTGTTGTTATATTCCATGTGCCCCAGATGTTATGATAGTCCTTCAACCTTACTTGGGTAGGGAACCAAGCAAGCTGCCCTATCCAACTGTTCTCTGGCACATCCCCACATCCCCATCCTCAGAGCTTAGTTTATTGCCCAAAAAAAATAGACAATAGAAAGCCCCGCCTTACCAACAGAAATATCCCAAAACCCAAACTGGGTTAACTGTTGAAAAGCTATCTCTGCTAAAGCAAACCTGTGAAATCTGGAAGAGCCAAATGTTCAAATGTGCAGATACCAATATAAGGAATCAGGTAAAAAAAAAATCAGGTAAATATGACACCATCAAGGAGACTAATAAAGTTCCAATGACTAATCCTAACAAAATGTAAATCTACGAATCAAAGAATTCAGAATAATTCTCTTAAGGAAGTTTAGTGTACTGCAAGAAAACATAAGTAACTCATAAAATTAGGAAAGCAGTGCATGAACAAAACTATCTATAAGGAAATAGCAACCATCAAAAAAAAAAAAAAAAACAAGAAACAAACCCTAGAGTTGAAAAATGTAATAACTAAGAATTCAACAGAGAGTTTCAAAAATAGACATTTCATGCAGAATAAACAATCAGTAAGCTGGAGGATCAAACATTGGAAATTACCTTGCCAGAGTTACAAAAAAATAAAATAAAACAAAAAGAGAGAAGAAAGCCTACAGGAATTATGGTACACAATTAAAAACAAAAAACAAAAAGCAAAACACAGTACTCACATTATGAGAATTCCAGAAGAAGAAAAGAACAGAAATTATATTTAACACAATAATGGCTGAAAATTTCTTGAATCTAAGGAGAGAAACGGACATTCATGTCCATGAGGCCCAAAGGACCCCAAATACATTGAACCCAAATAAGGTTACATTGAAACACATGATAATTAAATTGTCAAAAGTCAAAGACAAAGAATTTTAAGAGCAGCAAAAGAGTAAAGTCATGGATAAGGAAATCCCATAAGACTATTGACAGATTTCTCATCAGAAACTTTGAGCATAGGAGAGAACTGGGCAACATATTGAAAATAATGATCATAACTGTCAACCAAGAATTCTATATGCAGTGAAACTGTCCTTCAGAAACGGAGGGATTTAGACTTTCCACAACAAACAAAAATTAAGGAAGTTCATTATTACCAGACCTGACTAATGAGAATTCGATGAATGAAAGTAAAAGAATGCTAATTAACATGATAAAAACATAAAATGGTAGATTAGATTTCACTAGCAATAGTAAATATGTAGTCATAGATTCTGCAATATAGTGACAGTGGTGCATGATCCACTTAGAATTCTAGTTTGAAAGTTTTAAAAAATGAATGTAGTGGGGCACCTGAGTGGCTCAGCCTGTCAAGTGACTTATTTGTGCTTTCAGCCCAGGTTATGGTCTCATGGTTTGTGGCTTTGAGCCCTGTATCAGGCTCCACATAAACAGCGTGAAGCCTGTTCAGGATTCTCTCTCTTCCTCTTTCTCTCTACCCCTACCACTCCTCACTCTGTCTCTCTCTCTCTCAGAATAAATAAACTTAAAACACTTTTTTAATGAATGTAGTAAAAATAACCATAACTACAATAATCTATTGTTAGTTACACAGTATATAAAACAAATTGTAACAGCATTAACTTTAAATGTGAGGTGGAGAAATGTAAGTATAAAGTTTACAAATTTTACTGAAATTGCCAGTTTAAAATACGGTGTTTTATGTTTAAAATATTCTACATAAGTCTCATATAAGAAGGAAAATCCTGTAGTAATTTCATAAAATAAAACACTAAAGAAGTAAAAGCATAATGATACCAAAAGATATCAAAACACAAAAAAGGCAGAGTAAGAAACAAGAAAAAACAGATCTATAAAACAACCAGAAAACAATTAACAAAATGGCAATAGTAAGTCCTTAGCTATCAATAATTACTTTAAACATAAACTAATTAAGTTATCTAATTAAAAGAGAATGACTGAATGGATTAAAAAAAAATAAGGTCCAACAGTACGCTGCCTATACTAGAGATTCACTTTGTTACTTTTTTTTTTTTTACCATTTTTTTTTATTTTTGAGAAACCGAGAGAGACAGAGTACATGCTGGGAAGGAGGAGAGAGAGAGAGAGAGAGAGAGAGAGAGAGAGAGAGACAGAATCCGAAGCAGGCTCCTGGCTCCAGGCTCTGAGCTGTTGGCACAGAGCCCAATGCGGGGCTCCAACCCATGAACCATGAGATCATAACCTGAGCTGAAGTCATTCGCCTAACCAACTGATCCACCCAGGTGCCCCCCAGAGATTCACTTTCTCCCTAAAGACACAGATAGACTGAAGGTGAAGGAATAGAAGACAGTTCAAGCAAATGTTAACCAAAAAAGAACAAGAACACTTCTATCAAACAAAATAGATCTTAAATTAAAAATGACAAAAAGAGAAAAAGAAGGCCATCATATAAGGTCAATGCATTAAAATATTACAATTGAAATATTTATGCACTCAACATTGGAGCATCTAAATATATAAAGCAAAAACTAACAGAGCTATAATAGGAGAAATAAACTAATACAATCGGGGACTTTAATACACTCCCCTTAACAACGGGTAGATAGTCCAGACAGAATCAGTAAGAAAATGGCTTTGAACACTACCGACCTAATCAGACATATACAGAACATTATATCCAACAATACATTATTCTCAACTACACATGGAATATTTTCTAGAATAGACCATATGTTAGACCACAAAATAAGTCTTGGAAAACTCAACATGACCAAAATCTTACCAAGTATCTTCTCTGACCACAAATGAATGAAACTAGAAATCACGAACAAGAGGAAAACTGAAAATTTTACAAACACATTGAAATTAAATAGCACTCTCCTGAACAATAAATGGATCAAAGAAAAGTAAGGGGGAAATAAAGTTTTTTGACACAAATGAAGATGGAAACACAACACACCAGAACTTGTGACATGCAGCAAAAGAAACCCTAGGAGGCGAGTTCATAGCAATAAAGACCTGTATTAAAATGTAAAAAAGGCTCCCAAATAAACACTCGAACTACACACCTTAAGGAATTAGAGCAAGAAGGACAAACTGAGCTCAAAGTTAGCCGAAGAAAGAGAATAATAAGCATTAGAGCAGAAATTAATGAAATAGAGAACAGGAAAAGAACATAGAAAAGATTAACCAAACTAAAAGTAGGTTCTTTGAAAAGATAAACAAATGGGCAAATCCTTAGCTACACTAACCCAAGGGAAAGAGAAAGGACTTAAATCTAGACATCCTAGAAGAAATGGAAAAATTCTTACATGCAACTTAACCAAGACTGAAACAGGAAGAAATAGAAAATCTGAATTAATGAATTACTACAAAGGAGATTGAATCAGTAATAATAGAAAAAAAAAAAATCTCCCAACAAAGAAAAGCCCGATTAGATGGCTTCACTAACGATTTTTGCCAAACATTTAAAATAGAATTAATACCAATTGTTCTTAAATTCTTGCAAAACAAATTTGAAAAAGAACACTCGCAAACTCGTTTTACTAGTCCAACATTATCTTGATACTAAAACCAGGAAAGGACACTACTAGAAAACTAAAAGCCAATATACTTAATGAATATAAATGCAAAAACTCTCAATAGAATACTAGCAAACTGAATTTAGCAGCACATTAAAAGGATCCTACACTATGATCAAGTAGGATTTATCCCAAGTATGCAAGGGTAGTTCAACATATGCAAATCAATGTGATATAGCACATTAATGGAATGAAAGAAAAGAATCAAAATCATCTCAATAAAGACAGAAAAAGCATTTGACAAAATCAAACATGTTGGATTTTAATCAACATGAATGTTGATTAAAACATTCAAAGAATCAGACATAGAATGAACATATCTCCATATTTAAAGGCCAAATATGACAAGCTCACAACTCACATCATTAACAAATAACATATAGTATATTTATCATAATTATAATTTTATATTATGTATTATGTAATTATAATGACAATTTTATATTATGTATAATACAATGACATAATGACAATTGCAATTTAAAATAGGATACAAATAAAACCACAAATATTCTTTAAAATTAAAATTGATGGGGTGGGGCGCCTGGATGGCTTAGTCAGTTGGGTGTTCGATTTTGGCTTATATCATAATTCTCAAGGTTGGTGGGTTCCAACTCTAGGTCAGGCTCTGTACTGGCAGCTCAGAGTCTGGAACCTGTTTTGGATTCTCTGTCTCCTTCTCTCTCTCTGCCCCCTCCCTGTTCATGCTGTCTCTCTCAATCAATCAATCAATCAATCAATAAAAATAAAAATTTTAAAGTAAAATGCAAATTGAGTAGAAGTATAGGTAACTGGAATCTATTAGATAATCGACATAATAAGAGAAATAAAACTAATAGTTGTGGAAACAAAAAGTCGAGAAATAAAAATTAATCTAAAAATATTTTAAAGTAATAAAATGTATAAGAAATTTGGACAGAAGATGAATAAAAAATTTAATCCAAATATAAATAATCCAAAATCACTGAATGTGAAGGAATAAGACTTTGAAAGTATGAGATAAAATATTAAGATAAAAATCTGTAGATATCAAGAAAATTAGAAAAGCTATAAAATATAGTAATATCAGCAAAGACAAATCACTTAAAGGAAACAGACTGGGATAATAGAATAGACCGAAACAGTATCAAGACACAGAATCATATAACATATCCCTCATAAGACAGGGGCTGGGAGAGAAGCAAAATCAGCAGAACTAAAAGCAAGTTGATCAAATGCTCAGAATTTTCTCCTTTGGGAAAAAGATTGGGATGCTGGTCCCTAATGGTTAAAGGTACTCCGGTCAGAGAGAGAAGAATTTTAACTTCTTTGTCTTTGAACTTTACCAAGTTGTTGATGCAAGGGTCGGGTGCCTTTACAGCAGTTATCACGTGAGGGCTGAGTCCCTTCAGCAGTCCCCAAACATAAAAACCTCAGCTCAGTAGCATTGTTGTATGATACACAACAGTACATACATGCTACACAGCACACTTAAGGAAGGAACACGTATATTTCAAAAAGAAATGTGAAGCAGTAAATCAGGATCTTGTAATCGAGTTTCTAAACTCTAATTGCTATTCTAGACAGGGAGGAAGTAGTTATGAATCCTATTTTTTCTATCGATTAAAACCTTTCAAGACAGAAACTTCCATATATCACAGCATCCAGTTCTCTGTACTTGAGCCATTAAGTTTCTTTATCTGTATCCTTTAGCCTGGTTAGAGTTGGCTTTTAGAGACCTTTTTTAGTGAAGGAGAAATGAGCTTCCCTACCACAAATACTACTGTCTCAATAACAGTACGTGGAATTAGTCACAAAAGCAAAGAAGGTCTTGCTGCTGCATATTTTACAGAGATAACTAGTTGATCAGGAGAACATGAAATATTTCCAAAACTTCCTTTTTGGCCCGGCTTTTTGTACCCTTAGGTCTTCTTCTGTTGTTAAGAGTAGATTATATGCCAACAATATATTATTAAGAAAATCAAAGAAGGAACAAAAACACATTCTCCAGAATCTTTGTGATTTTGTCAGCTACCTCCTGCTGCTGCCATATACGCCCCCTGCCTTCTACTGGTTTTCTCATAACTCTCCAGGTCATCTTCCAAAGGGCCTAAAGGAGGGAGGGCAGCCAAGGGACAAGGGAGTTTATAGGGGCAAAAAATGAACATAATAAAAGTAGGCCAAGTAACAGTGGTACGTCCAAAGGTTATTGTGAATAGAATTTTGAGACATGGTAGCATTGAGACATGGAAGCATTTTTCAGTCTCCTTCTCAATCAAGTAAGCTATAAGGTTATATAGAAATTGCAGTCAAAATATTGTTAGCCTAGCAGTTCGGTGAATTCAGGAAAAAAAAAAGACAACTAACACGAAGTTCAATTTAAAGAATAACAACTCTGGGCCATGAGTTATCCATTTGTTTAAATAAAACCCTAGATTTGTCAACTTTTCCTTTAGATAGGTGTAGTCTTGACAATGGTCAAGGTGGAATCACATAAAAGCTTACTAAGTTTTGTTTTAGAGTATATTAGGTTTATGATATAAAACAAGCTTTCAAGTTGGTGTCACTAGAGGAAATACTTTTTTATAATACATTTTCCATATAAAGAAAGGAAATATTGATATATGATGTATGTTTAAGGCATACAACATGACTTATATATGTATATATTACAAAATGGATTACCACACTAAATTCAGTTAACGTGACCTCTTCATAGAACTTAAAAAAACTTAATATAGGATTAAGTGTTCACTTATTTAATAAGATCAATCTTTACATAAAAGTTTGAAAACCAGAGGCCCACAAACCCAAACCCTATGAACACATGTTTTACTGGGCCAGTGCTAGGTCTTTGTTGTTGTTAAAATTGTGTCAATGTTTTAAAATTGGGTAATCATAATGAAATGAAGATACCTCTTCTGAAAATTTCGAATGTCCAGAAGTAGTTTTACTACATACTTACGTAACAGTTATCTGGAGCTAAATACTAGCTGCCCTTATAAGTAGGGCCCTGATCCCCATTCCTCCCTATTACTCTATTTGCATAGTCTTCTCATTTCCTTATCTATCTGGCTCTGATGCCTTTTGAGTTGGGTGATCTTTATTGTAAATGCTCTAAGATATTCCAAAGAAAATAAGTGTCGAAAAAGACACGAATCTTTTAGCTTTCCTAACTGTACTTATCTGGTCACCTGATATTATTTCATGGATTGCCATTATTTATGGAAAAACTCTTCAAGTTTATAATAAATAATTCAATTGGCAAGAAACCATAATTGGTATCTCCTTTTCCTTTGCCTATAGATAAATAGAATACTTAAATTCTAAAAGTTATTCTCGAAAATCTTAGGTAAGCTAGGGTGATTTGGTGTTAGGGACAAGAAGCTGGTCCCTGACCCTCAGAGCTATAATAATTCTTAGAGAATTCTTATGGGATGAGCTTTTAAGGTATGACTTTGATTATTCTTATCATTCCTCAAGGTTGGCACTTAAAACATGGACTCCAAATATGTACTGCATAAAAATGTGTAGGATGATCGTATATCGTAGTTTCCCCAACATAGTTCCAGATCATGCATGTTTTCCAAATATAACTGCCCAACACAGTTCCAGGTCATGCAGAGCCTCCTTTAACACTCCAAAGTGTACTGGTATAGATAATATATAGTCATCTTATGCACTATTCAATATAATTTCACTTAATGTAAGACTTTGAATCGTATCTACATCTTAGTCCTAGGACTGAATTTAGCTCATATGTTCCATCCTTCCTTTTGTCTTTTCCTCCTCTCTTTTTCTCCCTCTCCACTTCTATGTGTTAGCCTACACTATATTTTCAAGTTTGAATGCCTTTAAACAGCCATTTATTTTTCAATTTGCCACTGGCCTCACTACTCCATCTAATACTAAAAACGGCTGCTTCACTTTACTGCAGAGCGTTGGAGTCAGATGCCCTGATCTTATGGATCTTATGACTCATTAATAACAGGATATAAAATGCAATACTTTCTAAGTCTATTTGACTAACTATATAAATCTTTTGTCCAGAAGTAATTCATAGGAATTCCTTACAATGCATTTTAGGAAGTCCTATCAATTTGCATTAATTTACTGGTTCTTTAATCAAAGCAAATATTAATTTCTACTTTGAGCCAGATAGTGAGCTAAAGGTGCATTACCTCTATTCTATTTCTTAGTGCTACCATAATTTTGTATGTTCTTTGTAAAGAGAAATGACACATCTATATCCACTTAGCTTACTATTTGACAATCTACCTTGACAAGACTTTACTTTTCCAGTAAATTCTTGCCCAGGAAGGTAAAGTTGCAAATAAACCTATCATTTAGGAAGGCCTTGAAAATTTATTTATCCAATAAACATACTACTCAACTTGCTTTCATCACATAAACTGCTCCTTCTCACAACAGTGAATAGCTCAATTGGACTCATCAAGAAAATGGCTACCCTTTAAGTCATGCCTACTATTATAACACGAACTTTACCAAATCCGAGTCAGTAATGCCTACACTGAAAGACTTGCCTTAAATACAAATCTTATAAACAGCCTGCCTTTCAAAGGGTTTGCCTTTCAAAGAGGTACTAATACTGTGAAGGTAGGGTCTTCCTTTACTGCAGAGTAAGCAACAAATTTAGTTTTCCTTGATGAACAGTTTTGGTGGCTTCTTTGGAGAGGCCAGCAAGCAGCAAGAAGTAAGCATAACTGAGTAGGGAAACAGTGTTCACTTAAACAATGGTTATGTAAACAGGGCTTCAATGGTGGTTTGTTATGCCAAAATGTATCTGTTTGTTAGTCTCTTGCTATCTCAATTACAATTCAGACCTACACTATAATAGAAAGAGTATGATACTAGAAATTAGATGCAAGTTAAAATACCTGCCTCTTCATTACCAAATTGTTCCATATTGGGCAGTTCACTTAATTTTTCCAATCCTCGAATGACAATGACTGGTGTAAAATAGTATCAATAGTATCTTTTTCCAGGGTCATTGTTTCCTATGTGGTAAACTACATGAACATGCTTCATACATATTTAATTGACAAAATTAGTAGTTGTTATCAGAATTGATTTATGTTATGCCGTGTTAGCTTCTGGAACTGCAATTTATGTGGAATCTCTTTATGTACATAATTTCTCTCTCTTTTACTGAGTCTCAAAGAGGAAGAAGAGAGGAAAATGGACGTATTTGAGATTATGAGTCTATGCTATCAGCAGCCTGTGGTGAGGAATCCTGGTAGAAACCCCACATGTGAAGGTGAGATATAGTCAAAGGGAGCATTGTGTCAAACCAATACACAATAAGATCCAAAGACAGACTAATGCTTGGACCCATTTTCCATTTAGTTTCAGGTATACAACTTGACATAAATTTAATTCCAGGGGGGTAGGACAAAAATCACCCAACTGTTCATCCTCCATTCTTCAGTCTATATTGAATGAATAGTAAATATTCATCAAAATATGTATTTGTATGGTCTGCTTCTCCCTTATTCTCAAAATGCTTAACTTGGGATATCACTACATCTTGATACTCTTTCTCCTCGCTTGTTTCTTTCTTTGCCTCCTGCCTGGGTAGATATCCCAGACTGTTTTCTGTCTGGTCTGTTTTACCAACAGGCAGGCTTTCAGGGCACCCGGATGGCTCAGTACAAAGAGCATGGGACTGTTGATCTCGGGGTTGTAGGCTTGAGCCCCAGGTTGGGTACAGGGATTACCCAAATAAGCAAACAAAACTAGGCTGTCTTTCTAATAGCCACACATTGCTTTCACTATATAATCCAGCTAGGGGAGAGATTGAGATCAAAAAATGAGAAGAGGGACAAACTGAAGAAGAACAAATGCCTACTCGTTATCCCTACTTCCCAATCCCACCCCAAGTAATCAGTAGTTGTGCTATTACCACTTTAATTTTTCTCTTTGCTTTCACAGATAAAGATGACTGAATTCCACATTTAATGTCGATTATGCAATGAAGGGTTTATCTAGGAGAATCATTGTTCTTTTTATTTTACTTTATTTTATTTGAGAGAGACAGAGACAGTGTGAGTGGGGGAGGGGCAGAGAGAGAGAGACAGAGAATCCCAAGCAGGCTCCACGCTGCCAGCACAGAGCTCTCCGTGGGGCTTGAACTCACGAAACCATGAGATCATGACCTGAGACAAAAGCCAGAGTCAGATGCTTAGCCGACTGACCCACTCAGGTGTCCCTAGAAGAATCATTGTTTAAAGGCAAAAGAGAAAGATCTGTGAGTGTGCAGAGTTTGGGAAGTAAACAAAAATTTGGCAAATATTGTCACACATATAGAGCACTTTAACTCCATGCATCATATTCTTATCTTGCTTTGGCACTTCTGCTCTTAAGGTTTGCTCTTAGATTTAGAACCTGATACACTATTCATTAGAAGGATCCAGAACCCTGGTTCAAATACTCCTATTATTGACACTCTCATGTAGATGCCAAGTCAGAGAATTAGCTTTGCTTCTCCCTCTTGCTCTTACCTTCCCTTACCCCTTTATCAGAAATTTAGCTGGGTTCTCACCTCAAAGTGAGAGCTTTGTGGAACAGGGCCAACCTGGGGCACAAAGCTTGAAAAAGGTGCCACCCTTGATGACTCCCCAAATTCCTTCAATCGTACTTTGCACAGCTTGCTCTAACACCTTTCTACCCATTTTAACATCAGTTATGCCAAACATATCAATTTATAAAAAAATCATTGAAAAAGGCTGTCATTTTTGGAAAATGTGTTCAATAAAAGATTTCAGTGAAAATCAATATTCAGGATCCCAGGCTCTTAGGGAAACTAATTAAAATGTTTTGCCCTTTTCAACTAGCTGCTGAATCATTTTATTGATACAGAACTTTTATCTTCATTTCAAAGTAAACATTTTGAAATACCTTTGTTTCCAGCTAACCATAAAATATTCCATTTTTTCTCACGAAGAATTGGAGTTCATATACGCATTTTTATAAATCAGCTAGATTTTGTAACTATTTTTAGATAATTGGTTATTTATTGTTAAATTTACCATTTCAAATTGAATAACATTGTTTCTTTTAATTATTTTACATTTTATGGTTTTTTCCTGTTCTTGGACTTTAAAAGCAGGGGAAGTATTTTCAAAGCAAATGTGTTAAAGAGAACTGTATGGTATAATCCAAAATATTAAAAGTAATTTTAAAAAGTAGCATACAAACAAGGCAAATATTCATATGCAAATATAGAAAGCATGGTCAAATATGGCACAATCATTAAGGAAGGCCATGTATAACCAACATTTCAAAAAGACTGTAGCAGCCTTTTGGATTACTCCCTATTCCATATACATATCTTTAGGTTTGTCATTACATTTAAATTTTTATTATGCATATATATACATACATATATATATATATGTATATATATATATATATATATATATATATCACTACTGGAATGACATCTATGACTACAGATTTCAGATTGCACATGTTAATCTATTAAGTCTACAGATATGGGATGAAAGGAAATAATCACAGGCATGTATGAATTTAAGTTCAATAGCAAGAGAAATTGAATTCTGATATAATATTTGAGATTTAAGTTTCTTAATTTAAGCAACGATTAAGGAAAATTCTGCAGTTACAAAGAAAAAATGTATTTAACTCTCTTTTTGATAGGATTGGTACAAATAATTACTAATCAAAATTTATCACCTTCCCAAAAGTGACATCTTTACATCTATTTTTTTAAAGTAGCATTTAACACAATCATGTAAAGAGAATAATGACACTATGTTAAAGTAAGCTAATGAATAGATCCCTGACTGGATTGTAGGTCGCGAGAGGTTAAGGACCATATCAGTCTGATTTATGCATTCTGCTAAAAAGAGAGCACAGTGTCCAGCTCAGAACACCTGATTATATGTGTTGAATAAAGGAAGAAGTGAGGCAGTGATTGTAGTACAAGGGTAGTTCCCAACCACCCCAAAGTTGAACCAATTCCTAATAGCCCTGCAAAGCACTCTGAACTTTGGGTCCTACAATTTCTGCAATTGCAGTAAAATTCACATAATATAAATTTAACCATTTACCATTTTAAAGTATACGATTCAATGACATTTTAGAACATTCACCATGTTGTGCAATCATCACCATACTGTCTAGCTTCAAAACTTTGATCACTCCAAAAGGAAACCCATTTAGCAGTCACTTCCCGTTCTCCTCTTGCCTTTACCCATGCCAACAACTACTCTGAATTCTTTTTCTATGAATTTACATATTCTGGGGGCTTCATATAAATGGAATAATAATTTGAGTCTTTTTGTATCTGGTTCTAGGCTCTTGAAATAGCAAAGTCTGAAAAAAAAAAGACTTTCTTTTCCCTTCTTTGGTCTATAAAACCCTATAAAAGACACTGGGTATGGTCAGCAACTCCCTTATTCACATATATTTAACTTAGGATAGCAACTACATCATGATATTCAAAACAATGATTAAAAGTGAGGAGAAAGCCTGTGCTGAGTTCATAAGATCAATACCAAGGGGAAAAATATAAGCACTGATTCTTTTATTTTGCATATTATCTTTACATATATTTCTTGAAATCATCCATTCATTTATCCTTTCATGAAATGTATTTATTTATTCATCCATTCAGCAAACAATATTAATTATTTATCAACCACTGTGCTAAGTGCTAAGAATTCCAAGATGGAACAAGTTCATATCTTATCCTCAAAGAGCTTACAATTTGAAAGGAAATTGGTGGACTTGCCCACAGGACCATTTTAACATATAATTTTATAACCAATTATCTGAGACTTACCAGCAGCACATTTGCACATTTTGGGAAAGGACAGTCTAGGTAGAAAAACATGTTCAAAGACAGAAATGAACAAGAACTTGCCCATTTGAGGTAAGACCAGTGTTACTCTTTCAGTTTGTTTTCTCACTTGGTTGTAATTTTCACGAGAAGGTTCATGCCTATTGTTTGTTGTTGTTGTTGTTGTTGTTGTTGTTGTTGTTGTTGTTGTTTTTACCTACCAACCTATACCCAACACTTTGTTCAATGCCAAAGTGAGCATTTTATTTCTTGATTCACTCATTAGTAAAGCATCTTCTACTTCCTGTTCCCAGTCTGAGTTGATAACTTTATTATACTGCAGTAACAAGAAATATCTGTACCTGAGTGATTTTCCCCACCAACCACCAATAGATAGGTGTCTCGGCTGTGAGAAATTCTCTTTGATTTTTCCCTTTATTTGCTTCTAGTAGGAAGTTACAGCGGGAAAAGTCTATCATTGATAGTTCTAATTCTTTGGCCCTGTTAGCCCTCAAGTGTAGGTGTTGGTAACTGGATATCTACAGACTTAACCCCAAACAATTCCTTGTCCAAACGTGAGTAAAGCAATTATTACATTAGGAACCCCAATCTCACCAGAACAGGGCCTGTCCTAAGTCTGGTATCTGTTGTCACAGTCATGAACTACTTGGCACATACATACCCAGTGACTTGAAGTCTCCTAAACCCAGTAGTATTTTGTGGTCAGTCAATAGAATTACACAACCAGTTATTTAAATGTACCCTAGGAACACTTGGGGAGCCCTAAGACTTTTTGAGATTCATAAAGTCATTAATGTATTATTTGCCTTTTGCACTCTATCTCACGAGTCTGTGATGGACTTTAAGAGGCAACTGGACCTGTGATGACCTCATTGTTCTGACATTTTTATCCTGACGGACAATGAAATATGTGCTTGTATATTTCTGTGTTGTAAAACTCTGTTTTAATTTGCAACATAGTAAATATCAATAGACAGTACCAATAGACAATATCAATAAATATCAACCCATGCAAACATAGCGTTATGGTGTTTTAGACCCCAAAAGTTTGAGATCTGCTGCATTAGACTGTTGTCTTGGTTTTGTGATTGAACGACTTAGAATATCTTCAACCACAATTCATCCGGCCAGGCCCATGAGTTCCTGTCTAGCCTTTTCTAGCCATTCTCCTTTACGGGGATTCAAACATTATCATTTTCTCAGATGTCAAAAAGCAACAGTTGAACTGTTTCAAATAGTAGACAATGCCTGGGACACTTGGTTTATCAACTGTCCAAACCATGATCACCTAGACAACTCTACATATGGTATCAACTTGAATCCCTGTATTAGCAAGGTATGTAGTGTAGAACCCATCAGGGTGGTGCTTAGGTCAATGTTTTTAAGGAAGGAAGAGAGGAAGCATGTCTGGATCAAGCCTAGGTTTTCATTCCTCTTAGAAATGAAATTAATTTTTTTTTTCTTCAACCTGTGAGATGGGTTTTTCAGATGCAGAGACTGGTGTAGTGGCCATAAGAATGTCTCTTTCAGGTCTCCAAGTGCAGGGAACATAATTGACCAGTAGCTCTAGTTGTTATTCTTTCAAAAATCCATCACTAAGTTCATGCTGAGGCCACATTTCCCAGTGGCTTCTCCCAGCCAATTAATGAGCACAGCAGGGATACCAAGGCATGCTCTATCCCGGCAGATGCTAGACAACTGTGACGGCCAGCTCAGACTCCAAGAACGCTCCCACCCTCAGCTCACACACATTCCCAAAGACCTTGACGAGTTGCTCTTAGAACTATACTGTACTTAACCTGCCTTTCTTCCTTGTCCTACCCTCTTATCCCTCCTTCTTTCACCCAGAATCAAACCTACATTATAATCTGATGGGTTTTTTTCCAGTTTCTTCTGGCTCCCCCTTCCATTCTCTCTCACATGTGTTTCTAGTGATACATGTGCTACATTTTTAATCCCATCTTGGTGTTTATTTTCCCTAGGGTTTGTTCCACTTCATTCAGATCCCAGACTCTTACCCATGAGACCCTTCTCAGTATCCTCTGATTTCTAAAACTGACTTACCTTTGTGTACCTTATAATTGTTCACACTTACTGTGATATTACTAAAGGTTCAAAACAAAGCTAATTTAAAAAAATATTTTAATGTTTATTATTTTTGAGACACACACACACACACAGAGACAGAGAGCAAGCAGGGAAGAGACAGAGAGAGAGAGGGAGACACAGAATCGGAAGCAGGCTCCAGGTCCTGAGCTGTCAGCACAGAACCAGACCCAGGGCTCAAACTCACAAACCCTGAGATCATGACCTGAGCTGTAGTCTGTCACCCAAATGACTGAGCCACCCAGGCACCCCAAAACAAAGCTAATTTTTAAAGGTGAAGCTTAATTTTTAAAGCTCACTACCTTTCGCTCTTCTTATCTCACACAAAATAATTTCTCTTAACCACATACCCAAGACTGCCAATTTTAAAAATTCTTTTGCTAATTCCTTGGAAACCTACAGGATTTTTCTTTATAGGACTGTTTATAGCTTTTATCAGAGACAGACAATCCGAGCTACTCCCTTAGCCACTGATGGCAATGACATAAAGCATATCTCCGGTTCAGAGTTTTCACCAAAAAATGCAAAAACAAAAAAATATCAAAAAATGGTGAGTGTGTGTGTGTGTGTGTGTGTATCTGAAATACCATCTTTATAGTTGTGCTCCTTTCAAAATAAGTCATTGCATGTTGAATATTTATTTATTTTAACTGGCTTTAACTTTTTCTTCTTCAGATGTATTTTGAGGAAGTAAGGAGCTGCATGGCTAAGAAGAAAGGTAATAAATGTTCTTATGTTTTGGATCGTTGTATTGTTCTAAATTACTTTTTGTCATTTAATTATAATGTTTTTTATTTTTATATTTATTTATTTTTGAGAAACAGAGTGAGACAAAGCATGAGCGGGGAGGGGCAGAGAGAGAAGGAGACACAGAATCTGAAGCAGGCTCCAGGC
The DNA here is from genome assembly GCF_018350155.1 of Leopardus geoffroyi. NCBI lineage: Eukaryota > Metazoa > Chordata > Mammalia > Carnivora > Felidae > Leopardus > Leopardus geoffroyi. Next base: position 117,424,856 of record NC_059338.1, on the reverse strand, counting down.
TCTGAGCAAGGGGTCAGCACAGAGCCTGATGCAGGGCTCGAACCCACAAACTGAGATCATGACCTGAGCCGAAGTCAGATGCTCAACTGAATGAGCCACCCAGGCGCCCCTTGTCGTTTAATTATAAAATTGACATTCACGGGACTTCAAAATCCTAAACTAATTGACAAACTCAGTGCTACCTATTTGCAGATATATTTAAGCCAAAAATCTATATATCTACATATCTACATATCTACATATCCACAAATCCACATAGATATATAGATATATAGAAATAGATATAGATATAGATATAGATATAGATATAGATATAGATATAGATATAGATAGATATGAGAGGAAGAGAAAAAGTGAAAGAACCTCATTAAAATTAGGAGGGAAGTCTGATACAAGATTTCCTGACAACAACTTGAATAACGTCTGTAAGGGACTTTGTGTTCCCTCCCCAGCAATACTAGCATTTATTCAGACCCTTATTCCTTCATTTTATTTGCAAAGTCCATTGGAGTGAAGAGACTGGGCATTGCAGCCTATCATTTCTAAACAGACTTGATTTAAAAGTTTTCTGGGTCACATATGCTCCCTCAGGTTCCTACTGCAGTATGATATTAACCATGTGGGATATTTGTAAAAGGCATCAGCAAATACTTTCTTTTTTAAATGAAAGGGATCCCAAAGTAGGTCACTCATTAAAACCTCTTCAATAGAGAAATGATCCGAAAAGGGACTGGAGCTAAGAAACTGCTGAAAAGAATTGCACTGATTCACATATGTGAGAAACACACATTTAAATATTCCATTGCATTCTCTGCATTTTGTATTTTGTCTGTCAACTCAACATAGCCACCATGTTCCACTGTTCCTTCTCTTTTTAATCATTTTTATTCCAAATCTAAATGTCACTCTCTCCGTTATACATGCAAATTGACAATATATTAAGAGTTTAATAGTGTTGCTGATTTTAACCAACATAAAACCCCTGCAATAGAAAAATTACCTGTTTCATTTAGCGGCAATAATGGTGTTTGAAATCCACTATTGCCCTTATCCAACTAAGCGTTCAGGGCAAATACTGTAGGCTTATTTGCTCTATATATTTTGCTAAACATGATTGAGAAGACAAAAAGCAACTAAATCACTTTCCTACACTTTCCCTCTTTTTTGTCATGTTTCTCATGAGATGACTATTAGGGGTACTAATGATCTAAATGAAACAGCTAGGAATGCTAAAGGCAATACATCTCTATCATACCTATGCCTGAAGGAAACAAAACAGCCAGCCAACCAACAGACCCTGCTTCTACTCAGCCTTCAAGCAGCAGTCCAATGTCATGCTCTCTGTAGGATTCTCCTCAATAACCTTGAACCACATGAGTTATCTTTTCCTCTCGTCTTCCACAGTATTTCATTTAAATTTCTCTTAAGACACTTCCTTGTTATACTGTAACTTTCTTGTTTCTACATCTGTTTTCTTGGCTCGACTATTGGGCACTGGGCCACTTAAATGAGGTCTTAATCACCTTTGCCGTTTTCACAACACCCAGCTTTTACTGAGGTAACAGGATGAAACACTGCTCTAATTTGCCAAAGACAGAAGTTTCCTGGGATGCATGGCTTTTAGTCCCAAGCCATTGGGATAGGTAGTCATCCTAGTTAAGCATTTGCTACATGCAAAATACTTGAATAATCACAATTCCTCTATGTCTCAAAGTTCATTCTTCATCAACTAATTCACTGGATGAGTGTTCTAGGTACTTGGTTGATCAGGATACAAAGCAGAAAAGGATCCTACTCTCACATTGCTTTCATTCTAGGGTGAGGTTGGAGATAAATATTGTTGCTTCCCTTTGCAAACAGGAACAATTTTATTCAGGGAGGGGAAATAACTGCTGAAATTCCTGTAGTAAGCAAGTGGCACAAACATATCTCCTTGATGTCCAAGGAAGGGTTTTTTTTTTCCTCCTGAATTAACCTACTTACTTTTAAAGAACAAACATATTCCTTAGACCTGCTACTAAAGAATTCTTTAAAGAGTCTGTGCATTGCTATCAGCAAACTTAGGTATTCCTTTTGGTAACCTCTAAATAAAAAGAAGCATGGCTATTAATGACAGACAGTTCAAGCTCTATATTCACTAGACTCATACTTACTATTTGAAGAAAATACTCTGCAGGTGGTGACCTTGTGAATTTGATACAGTAATCAGTAGATAAAACATCAAACTTACCCCACTTCTAATGTCACTCTGCCCTTTGATTCTCCGTGTAATTACAGTAAGCTCCAGTCAGAGGATGCTGAAATCAAAAATATTTTTCATATTAGGTATAATATCTCTTTGCATTTGGATAATTGCATATTGCATGTTATGTAAAAAAAATGATAACCAATAGAAAGTTGGAGAAGAAAACAAAAGGGACAATTCTACTTGAAGCAAGCCTGATCTGAAGCCTTTTCATGCACACCAAACACTTGCCAGATATATGTGGAATGACTGTTGACTTTACAAGCAGATTCATGTGTGAACAGCAGAGCATCTGATGTTTTGATTAATGACATTAATGAAAAGCAATTAGTCAAAAACACTTTCACTGAGGAAAAGAAAAGGCATGTGCATGTACATTATAAAATAACATAAAACGTGTCATAAAACATATTTTTATTCCCTTACTTCAAACAGATTCTGAACTGGAAATTTCTTTAGAACAATGAAAACAGATAAACAAAATGACTTCTCTGGTCACTCTCACTTGTCTATCTTTAAGTAGTTTTTTTTTTTTAACCTAAGAGTTTAAATTTAGCTCAAATTAAGAAACAAGCATGAGAAGGTACAAGATGAAATTCTGCGTAAAAGACAAAAGAGATCTGACATGAGGGAAGTCACATCTAATCTTAGGGTAGAGAAAAGTTGGCCCCAACTATCTGTGTATAGATTCTTATTAACTCATCTCTGACTGCGTGGAGAGGTCTTCTTTCCCACAGTTGAACTAAGGAGGGAATACAACCAAGTGAAGCCTTTACTCCACCCCTCAACTAAAAACTACACAGGTTAGTGGAACGGAAGTGTTTACAGTTGGCACACTGTACATAGAAGATGGCACACATGTCTCTTATCTTCCTAGTAGAGCTAACTCTAAGTCGGGTTAGGTTGGTTAGTACCAATATGCTACTATAAGATTTCATCAGTTCTAAAATGCACAGGTTAAAAATCCATCTGTGCAATTCAGAATTCATCCTACAATTTATAGCATTTTACAATTTTTGTTTGCAGGGAGACACTTCTGGGGCAGTTGTAAATTACTTATCAATGTGTGAACCTGGTGGTTATGCCTGGAGTCATTCCAGAAGCTCCTCAACTTTTCAGCCTTCCTACCATTAGGGCACTTGACGCGAGAGCATATATGTGTTTACATGTATGTGTGTGTGTGTGTGTGTGCGCGCGCGTGTATACACACACATACATATACATTCACACTATTGTCTGAAAACTTTCCGCCAACATCTCCTGGTAAGAGCATGAACATATTAGCATCAAAGCTTGTAGCATAGGTGACAGCTATTTGGAAAAACATACTCTGTGACAACAGTGGACAGTTTTTACATGCTGCATCACCAACTCTTTTTAGAGCACAGAGTGTGAAATGTAGAGAAAAAAAATAGATATAAATGACATTGATTTAGAGGAGAATGAATGAATGTGAAGGAGTTGTAGAAATTCCTTATTCATCTCTCTTACCTTTTCCTTTGGAGTTTGCAAACTGTATTGTATAGTTTTAAAAATATATAAACTCATGATAGCATTTTAATTAAAGGAATAATAGTGCTAAGCAATAGGAAAATAGTATGCTAGTTAACTGACAGCATTTTTAAAATTTCTTAGTTGTCTATTAAATAATAGTATCTTGATTTAATGAACTAATGTTTTTATCATCCAGATGATATCAGAAAAGAATTTCTCTAATTACTAGACAAGAAAGGTAATAGAATTTTATGCACCATTTGAACATAGATCAACTGAGGGAAAAAAATCACAGAATCATGAAAAGATTGTGAAACACAACAAAAAGGGAATAATTTTCTGAATATGCAAAGGAAAAGCCTAATAGTGACAATAACTTCCTACAGAAAACACACAAAATTTGGAGCCATCTTATTTGCAGATTGAGTACCATTAAATAATAAACCTAAGATGAAAAGTAAAATGTGTGATGAAAATCTAACACAAGTACAACTTGAGATGGAAAGAAACCAAATCAACTCAGGAAAGCTTTTGAGAAAACTGTTGAAAACTAAAATGTGCCTGAAGCACTCAGAAAATTTAATCAGTAAAGTAAAAGATAAACAAGAAAAATTACTCCAGAATTCACAGAAGTAGAAGTGTTTTCTTATTCTTTCCAAGGACACTTTTATGGCAACATTCTATCTCAGAATTTAATGCTGCCTGTGCTCCAACTAGTAATGAATTTAACTGACCTCTCCCTGTGGATAAGTAGCAATTCAGAGAATGAATATCTCAGGAAATCTAGACAAAAGCACAGAAACTATATGTAAACTACTACCAATAATTATGGAACCTTGATCCAGAGAAAGCAGGACTTAAGATTGCAAATAGAGACTGAATCTGAGGGTTGCAATTTGAGTCCTCACATAGAGGCAGAAAATAAGCCAGCTCAACATCAAGTCTTTTCAGTTACCCAAGCCAATTATTTACTTTTTTTTTGCTTCAGCCAGTTAGACTTATTTTTTTTTTTAATTGAGGTACCATTTCTAAAGGAAAGCAATAAAGCTAGTAAGTAACCCCTCCCCCTCAAGATAACAATACATCTAATGGATAAGAAGAACATAAGAGTGTATATCTGGTCTTTAATGCCCCTCTCCTTCCAGAGGTGGGTTCTAAATTTAGTGGTCAATACTGCACTCACAAAATCCACACAGAAGTCAAAAGAGTAAACAAAAAATAGGTCTTTGCCTTTTGTGACATTAGCCTACTATTAAGTAAAGTTTCCATACAAAGCTACTGAAAACTACATCTTTGCTTTATTTTTGTGTACCCTGGCCTAACAAAGCCTAGACCGTACTCTACAGCAGGAAACAAGCTGAACAGCATTCCAGAGAAAATTATCTCACAAAAGCTCACCACTATTCAATTATAGATGGTAGATGAAAGTGTTTGGACTTCCCTAAGACCTATCATTCCCTACTTGTCCTTTGCATGTCAGTCATTGAGTGAGGGGCTTTACACAGTTTATTTCTTCTTGCTCCAAAACTCACTCTAAAACCACATTAGAGATGAGGAAATAACAGAAAGGTTGAGTCATTTGTCCAAAGTCACAACACTAGTGATTGAAAAGTACATTTCTCAGGTTCCTAACTCTCTTCCTCCCCCCCCCCCAACCCCCCGCCAACTCTTCAAGGAATTAATTCACTCTGAGAAAATATTTTTTGGTTTAACTATTCCTTGGACTACTTCTAACAGTATTTCTACATGGTTGTTTGTCACTTGAGATTTCCAGGTGAAGAGAGCATTAACTTTAACCATCACCCATCACTTCCCCACACACGTTGCTTTAATATGGATTTGGGTTGATTAAATTCAATACTCCAATGCCTACTGAAGGATCTTTCTCCTTTTAATATGGGAAGACCATAATGCCATTTTCCTTACCTCTGACAACAGTAGAATTGGTCCCTAACATCCCTATATATATAATTGGTCTTCTAACATCACCATAAAAAAACAAAATGCAAGAGTTATACACAGTTGCAGATGTGAATATTTCCCTTAACTATATTTGACCTCTTTTAATAGGCTAATTTCGCTATCACTGTATCATTAATCTCAGAAACTTCAGCTGAAGAAAAAAAGCAACCTTCACATTATAAAACATCACAGTATAACATATGAATATTAATAGGAACATTCTGAATATTGGTACAAATATTATCATGCACTTAATTAAAAAATGAGTAACTTGCTTCGATAAAATGCTATAGTTTTAGTCATTACATGAAAATGAAATACACACTAATTATTTAAACATTATAAAACAAAATATCTTGTGTTGCTCATAAATAGAAATAAATATATTTAATGACAATACCCTTTAGATTATTAATATTATTTACTGACTAAATGGCTTTTTTTCTGTAAAAATAGTAGAAATTGAAAATCTTTGATGCCATAACTAATATCCTGAGTCAGTAATGTACTAAGGTCCAGACTATATTTTATTATACAAAAGGAAAGCGATATGCTTTGCCTTAATGACAAAGCCAATATGGTTTCACAAGACTTTTTTTTTAATTTCCCCTCATTGCATCCTTAGTAGCTGTACAAAATTGGGCAGGTTACTTTACTTCTGAGTTTCAAATACATTGATTAAATGGGACTGAAATGTATATCTTTCAAAGTTGTTACAAGAAGTACATCTTAAAATATATGTGTAATTAGTGTAGCATGCACATATATTAAATAGCAAAGTCACGTTCAACCCCCATATCATCTGACTCTAAACCCATTATGGAACCTCTTGTTTAACTATGTCACCAAAGTTGCTTTGTTTCCCCTTTGCTGAGTTTCTCTCCCAAACTCCTTATATTATAGAAAGAATGCAGAAAGAACACACACGACCTGTTTAAGGCCTAATTTTCCCTCAAGTCAGAAATGGCAGGAATCAAACTATAGATCTCTGAATAACCCAAGGAAGCTAACTGTAAAAAAAAATGTACTGACACAAAGTGTGGGCGATTCAGCTGGGCCCATGTAATATGACTTCTGGAGAGGAAAGGGAAGAAGTCTAGAATCCAGAATAAAATTTAAACCTATGCCTTATTCAACTCCAGTCTTGTAGCAAGCACACCAGAACCTCAAAAGAAGCAATACAGAAGACAATAGAGATACTTTGGGTAGGAAGGCTAGAATTCCCCACTAAATTTTTGGTGCCTACAATTAAGTTTCTTCAAAATCAGAAGAAGAGAGTTTTATTGCCTTTTACCATTTATTGGATAATTTTTTAAGAAAAACAGGGATTTTGATAGGATACTTTTGAACTATATGAAAAGTGTATCATCTATGTATAAAATAATAAGAATGAGACTTTCGTGTCTTAATCTTTCAACCACGTGTGTTATGCATACATTCTCTTTCAAATCTGCTCATGGACGACAGCATTTTGTTTGCATATCTTCTGACACTGGTCTTGCTCTTAATTTTATTATGACTGTTTTTTGTCTTGTCCCATTTCCCATAATAAATGCAAAGTTCTTTGAGAGTGGGAAGTATTTTATTTATTTAGTCACTTATGCATTCAAAAACTATTTAAGGAACTGCTATATGGAAGGCACAAGAACATATGGAGATTGTATAGTCAATCTTTGACAAACCAAAAAAGAATATCCAATGGAAAAAAGATACTCTCTTCAACAAATGGTGTTGGGAAAACTGGAAAGCAGCATACAAAAGAATGAAACCGGACCACTTTCTCACACCAAACACAAAAATAAATTTAAAATAGATAAAAGCTCTAAATGGGAAACTTTAAACCGTAAAAACTATAGAGGAGAAAACAGGCAGTAACCTCTTTGACACTGGCTATAGCAACTTCTTATTAGATAGGTCTCCCGAGAAAAGGGAAACAAAAGCAAAAATAAACTGTTGGGACTTCAAAATGAAAAGCTACTATATAGCAAAGGAAACAATCAAGGAAACTAAAAGGCAACCTATGGAATAGGAGAAGATATCTGCAAATGACATATCAGATAAAGGGTTAGTATCAGAAATCTATAAAGAACTTATCCAATTCAACACCCACAAAATGAATAATGCCATTTAAAAAAATGGGCAGATGACATATATAGACACTTTTCCAAAGAAGACATCCAGACAACTAACAGACACATGAAAAGATGCTCCATATCACTCATCATCAGGGAAATGCAAATAAAAACTACAATGAGATATCACCTCACACCTGTCAGGATGGCTAAAATAAACAACACAAGAAACAACAGGTTTTGGTGGGGATGTGGAGAAAGGGGAACCCACTTGCACTGCTGATGGGAATGGAAACTGGTGCAGCCATTCTGGAAAACAGTGTGGAGTTTCCTCAAAAGTTAAAAATAGAACTACCCAATGATTCAGCAATTGTACTACTATGTATTTACCTAAAGACAAAAATATTGATTTGAAGGGATATATGTACCCCAATGTTTATAGCAGCAATATCTACAATAGTTAAATTATGGAAGCCTCCCAAGTGTCCATGGACTGATGAATGGGTGGCATTATATATATAATACTCAGCCCTGTAGAAGAGGAGATCTTACCATTTGCAACAACGTGGATGGAGGTAGAGAGTATTATGTTAAGTGAAATAGAGGAAGACAAATACCATATGATTTCACTCATATGTGGAATTTAAGAAACAAAACAAGCAAGCAAAGGAGGAAAAAAAAGGGGAGAGGGAGGCAAACCAAGAAAGTCTCTTAACTCTGAAGAGCAAACTGATGGCTACCAGAGAGGAGGTGGATGAGGAGATTCAGAAGAGAATTTGTGAGGAGCACCAGGTATCCTATGGAAGTGATGAATCACTATAATGAACACCTGAAACTAATATTACGCTGTGTGTCACCTGGAATTTAAGTAAAAACTTATAAAATAAAATGTAGTTTGTATATACTACAATGGAATACGATTCAGCAACAAAAAAGGAACAAAATGCTGATTCATTCTACGACCTCGAAAACATTAAGTGAAAAAGTCAGCCACAAAGGACCACATATTGTGTATTTATTCACATAATATGTCCATATTAGGCAAATCTGTAGCAACAAAAATAGATTAGCAGTTGACAGGGGCTAGGAGGAGAGGTGGTGAGGGTGTCTGCTAAAGTGTACTAGGTTTCTTTTGAGGTAATGAAAAGGTTCTGAAATTAGATAGTGGTGGTGGTTGCACAACTTTGTGAATGTGCTAAAAACTACTGAATTGTATGCTGCTAAAAACTGAATTTTATGAAACAATTATCAGGGAATACTATGAAAAATTATATGCCAACAAATTGGACAACCTGGAAGAAATGGACAAATTCCTAAACACCCACACTCTTCCAAAACTCAATCAGGAGGAAATAGAAAGCTTGAACAGACCCATAACCAGCAAAGAAATTGAATCGGTTATCAAAAATCTCCCAACAAATAAGAATCCAGGACCATATGGCTTCCCAGGGGAGTTCTACCAGACATTTAAAGCAGAGATAATACCTATCCTTCTCAAGCTATTCCAAGAAATAGAAAGGGAAGGAAAACTTCCAGACTCATTCTATGAAGCCAGTATTACTTTGATTCCTAAACCAGACAGAGACCCAGTAAAAAAAGAGAACTACCGGCCAATATCCCTGATGAATATGGATGCAAAAATTCTCAATAAGATACTAGCAAATCGAATTCAACGGCATATGAAAAGAATTATTCACCATGACCAAGTGGGATTCATTCCTGGGATGTAGGGCTGGTTCAACATTCGCAAATCAATCAACGTGATACATCACATTAACAAAAAAAAAGAGAAGAACTATATGATCCTGTCAATCGATGCAGAAAAGGCCTTCGACAAAATCCAGCACACTTTCTTAATAAAAACCCTTGAGAAAGTCGGGATAGAAGGAACATACTTAAAGATCATAAAAGCCATTTATGAAAAGCCCACAGCTAACACCATCCTCAACGGGGAAAAACTGAGAGCTTTTCCCTGAGATCAGGAACACGACAGGGATGCCCACTCTCACCGCTGTTGTTTAACATAGTGCTGAAGGGGCGCCTGGGTGGCGCAGTCGGTTAAGCGTCTGACTTCAGCCAGGTCACTATCTCGCGGTCCGTGAGTTCGAGCCCCGCGTCAGGCTCTGGGCTGGTGGCTCAGAGCCTGGAGCCCGTTTCCGATTCTGTGTCTCCCTCTCTCTCTGCCCCTCCCCTGTTCATACTCTGTCTCTCTCTGTCCCAAAAATAAATAAAAAATAAATAAATAAATAAATAAACATAGTGCTGGAAGTTCTAGCATCAGCAATCAGACAACAAAAGGAAATCAAAGGCATCAAAATTGGCAAAGATGAAGTCAAGCTTTCGCTTTTTGCAGATGACATGATATTATACATGGAAAATCCAATAGACTCCACCAAAAGTCTGCTAGAACTGATACATGAATTCAGCAAAGTTGCAGGATACAAAATCAATGTACAGAAATCAGTTGCATTCTTATACACTAACAATGAAGCAACAGAAAGACAAATAAAGAAACTGATCCCATTCACAATTGCACCCACAAGCATAAAATACCTAGGAATAAATCTAACCAAAGATGTAAAAGATCTGTATGCTGAAAACTATAGAAAGCATATGAAGGTAATTGAAGAAGATTTAAAGAAATGGAAAGACATTCCCTGCTCATGGATTGGCAGAATAAATATTGTCAAAATGTCAATACTACCCAAAGCTATCTACACATTCAATGCAATCCCAATCAAAATTGCACCAGCATTCTTCTCGAAACTAGAACAAGCAATCCTAAATTCATATGGAACCACAAAAGGTCCCGAATAGCCAAAGTAATTTTGAAGAAGAAGACCAAAGCAGGAGGCATCACAATCCCAGACTTTAGCCTCTACTACAAAGCTGTCATCAAGACAGCATGGTATTGGCACAAAAACAGACACATAGACCAATGGAATAGAATAGAAACCCCAGAACTAGACCCACAAACGTATGGCCAACTCATCTTTGACAAAGCAGGAAAGAACATCCAATGGAAAAAAGACAGCCTCTTTAACAAGTGGTGCTGGGAGAACTGGACAGCAACATGCAGAAGGTTGAAACTAGACCACTTTCTCACACCATTCACAAAAATAAACTCAAAATGGATAAAGGACCTGAATGTGAGACAGGAAACCATCAAAACCTTAGAGGAGAAAGCAGGAAAAGACCTCTCTGACCTCAGCCGTAGCAATCTCTTACTCGACACATCCCCAAAGGCAAGGGAATTAAAAGCAAAAATGAATTACTGGGACCTTATGAAGATAAAAAGCTTCTGCACAGCAAAGGAAACAACCAACAAAACTAAAAGGCAACCAACAGAATGGGAAAAGATATTTGCAAATGACATATCGGACAAAGGGCTAGTATCCAAAATCTATAAAGAGCTCACCAAACTCCACACCCGAAAAACAAATAACCCAGTGAAGAAATGGGCAGAAAACATGAATAGACACTTCTCTAAAGAAGACATCCGGATGGCCAACAGGCACATGAAAAGATGTTCAACGTCGCTCCTTATCAGGGAAATACAAATCAAAACCACACTCAGATATCACCTCACGCCAGTCAGAGTGACCAAAATGAACAAATCAGGAAACTATAGATGCTGGCGAGGATGTGGAGAAACGGGAACCCTCTTGCACTGTTGGTGGGAATGCAAATTGGTGCAGCCGCTCTGGAAAGCAGTGTGGAGGTTCCTCAGAAAATTAAAAATAGACCTACCCTATGACCCAGAAATAGCACTGCTAGGAATTTATCCAAGGGATACAGGAGTACTGATGCATAGGGGCACTTGTACCCCAATGTTTATAGCAGCACTCTCAACAATAGCCAAATTATGGAAAGAGCCTAAATGTCCATCAACTGATGAATGGATAAAGAAATTGTGGTTTATATACACAATGGAATACTACGTGACAATGAGAAAAAATGAAATATGGCCTTTTGTAGCAACACGGATGGAAATGGTGTGTGTGATGCTCAGTGAAATAAGCCATACAGAGAAAGACAGATACCATATGGTTTCACTCTTATGTGGATCCTGAGAAACTTAACAGGAACCCATGGGGGAGGGGGAGGAAAAAAGAAAAAAAAAAGAGGTTAGAGTGGGAGAGAGCCAAAGCATAAGAGACTCTTAAAAACTGAGAACAAACTGAGGGTTGATGGGGGGTGGGAGGGAGGGGAGGGTGGGTGATGGGTATTGAGGAGGGCACCTTTTGGGATGAGCACTGGGTGTTGTATGGATACCAATTTGACAATAAATTTCATATATTAAAAAAAAACAAAAAAAAACTGAATTTTATGGTATATGAAAACTCAGTAAAGCTATTATTTAAAAAATATTAAATGCTGCCCTTGAATTGGATTAAAAAAAAAGACATGAAGATTGTGAATATTATGAGATTTATTTAAATTCATTGATCTTATAATTGAATGAGTTAATTTTCCCAAAGGAAGAAGGTGGACTGTAGATAAACTCTCAATCTGAAATACTAATGAGATACTATACTATAAATTGAAGCATTTTAGCAAGGCGTCCAAAGGACTAGAAATCAATTAGTTTTTAGTAGATGGAAGTAAGTGCGGAAAATAACTCCTTTTCAGTTTTTACCTCTTCACCGAAATTGACCCTGTGCATATATTTTCTCAAGTAGCTCAGAGTGGCAGTTTTTCATCTAATGTGTCATACCCACATATTCAAATATGGATGGCCACATTTTTTATCTTACTCATTTTATTGTAGCATTTTTCTTTAAGGACACACTCATGGATGGCAGTCCACAGTAATAGGTAAATTAAACTCTACCATATAAAGTAAGAAAATATAATCCAAAGAGAAACGCTAAATAATATGAAAATGACGTTAACTGATCTGTAGAATGCCATGCTTCCCCTGTCTTCATATTTGATTAACTGATTTCTGAGCTCAGCCACACCTGTGTTTTCTTTAATTGCAATTATTACATCTTCTATTATATTATTCCATTTGTTCCTATATGAAGCTGGTTGTGGGGCTACACATGCAGCCAATTTATTCATTAAATATATTATTATAGAACTGAATGAAAGGTTTTATTATCAATCTCATTAATTTCAAGATAGAATTTAGTGGAAATCAATATTAGAAAATGCATGATTGCTAAATCTTCTTAAAATAATAGACTCATTCATTAAGACCGCCTTCCTCCAATAGTTAGGTCTTAAATCATTGACATGGTCTAATTATTTAGCAAGGAGCAAATCGTACCTAGCTCTGCTACTTTTTGGCAATTATATGATAGGATCCTAACATAGGCCTGAACTTGAATTAATTTGAGTATGCATATAAAGTGTTTTAGCAATAAGTTTATTAGAGGAAAGATGGCTACACAAAGAGAAACGCGATAGCAACATGCTGACGCTTGGCAAAAATTCTGGTAACTAGCAAGCTGTTTTAACAGGATCAGAATGGGAAATGTACCAAAACAGTCCTCATTGAAAGATAGCAGGCAATTTAAAATCTTTTGAATTAAAAAATATTGCAACATAGCTAAAACTATATACAGTACTGGACATGCATTATCTATGAAAGATGAGACTCTCCATTTGTGCTTCAGCAAGCAGGATTTGGGGGCAAAAAAAAATCTCTTTAGAAGTACAAAATGCAGTAAGCAGAATTATTCTCAAGAGTTACAGGTATTTTATGGACATAGCTTCTTTGGCTTTGAATTTTTGTGGTTTCAGATATTGAAATTTTAGGGAAAAATGTGTAGAAAGACAAAAATGGCTGCTGCAGGTGAAATTCTATTTCCCCTGTTTATTGATTTCACTAATCAGATGTGACACCTAAATGAAATGGACAACTATTTCTAGATTCAGGGTTTCACTGAGTTTTAAACAATAGTCTATGCAGAAGTCCCATTCATTGTATTTCTTTCTGTTCAGAAAATCCACCTAAAACTAATTGCTCATTTTAGTACTGACCTGAGAGAAGCAAGCTTTCTGCTATTGTCATTTGTACAGATGGTAATTGAACACAGTCATTAAAAGTGCATACATACAGGGGCACCTGGGTGGCTCAGTCGGTTAAGCATCCGACTTCAGTTCAGGTCATGATCTCGCAGTCTCTGAGTTCCAGTCCTGTGTCAGGCTCTGTGCTAACAGCTCAGAGCCTGGAGCCTGCTTCAGATTCTGTGTCTCCCTCTCTCTCTGCCCCTCCCTCACTTGCACTCCGCCTCTCTCTGTCCCTCAAAAATAAATAAACATTAAAAAAATTAAAATGCATACATACATGTACATATACATATATAATTACATTATGTATTTTATGTATTCAGTGATACATATCTTTATATGTAGACAGATATATAGATACACTTGGTGATATATACATATGACCTATTTATATCTTGTTAGCAGAGAATACTAAGAAGATTTTGTAAAGTAGAAAAATTAATAATTTGATGGAAATGTTTATTAATCCTCAATTTAATACCTATAGTACTTCCAAGAAGGAAAACAAGATTTATCTAGATAGGTTAATGTAGGATTCACAAAATACTTCGAATCTTATCTCTCTAGCAACATTAATCTCCATATTTAAATGCCCTTTTGATTTTTAGAAGCCCAATGATTACCCCTACTAAAGTTGCTAAAATGTTAGAGGTGTGCTTGACAGTAAAATGTATAATATAACCACTGTAGACATTCTAAACAAGCTGGAGTTTCCTTACGGTTTTGTTCTCTAAAATTTATTATCTTTAGTTTCTCTGATATTTGTCTTTTAAAAAAGCCCACCCTTCACAGGGCATTGCACAAAATTATACCTATGTCAAGACCATAAATTAAAAAACAAAACGAATGAAAACTAACAATGCACATTCGAACAGATGGTCTCTGATGCACGTGTGAAAATGATGGTAGAAAAACAGATTTGTGACTCCTGAATAATTCTCTTCATGGGTCAGTTTTAAAAATAACTCCAATAGTATTAATGGAAAGAGTTGAAAAAAGAAATCTAACTTAACGGTTCCAAGCAGAAGTAAAACTGCAAAGTCTATAGAAATATGATTAGAATGATGAAAGTCTTCTATAATTATTTAAAGCAAGGTGTCTTGCCCTATTTGGGCACTCAAGAGAAAAATCCAGACTCTCGTGTAGGTTTCCATGATCTATTAGAGAAACTTTTTGAGTGTAGATTCTATATGCCACACCAGCAGAACACTTGCTCCAACCTACTGTTGTTGAATAGAGGGTAACATACATGCACAGTGGTTAAAGTGTAAGCCTGGAGTCAAATCCAGGTTTGATATTCATGTCACCACTTACTAGCTATGTGACTCTGGGCACATTACTGTGCTAAACATTCCATGCCTTGGTTTAAATTCTGCAAAGCAGGTAATAACAGCATCTACTGAGTCACAGAGGAAGAGTTCAATGAATATTTTTTTTGTTATTCTGAGTGTTAAATATGGTGTGTATTTATTCTGTAATAGAAAACTCTCATTAAAATAAAACCAATGGGAATAGGTCTATTCTTTTTGGCTTTAGCTTTGTAGAGTAGGGAAATATAAGGTGAGTACAAAACTGTCAGAAGAACAAGATTTGGACTTGACAAAGAAAGGGAAAGGGAGAGGAGAGAAGCAGTGAGGGGGGAAAGGTGGTCAAGATACTATGGAAGGACCTCACTTAATTCAAAAGATTGGCAGAGTAGAAAAAAGGAGATTGAACATAAAATGACTGTAAATATCTATAGAAAATCTAAACATGCATAATGTTAATACATTCTGATAGTGTATTTCAACAGGAAGTTTCATGTGTATAATCATTATAAAGAGTGTCCCCCTCTTTATCACCCTCAAATCAATCTAATTCCATATCCTGTTACATCTTTTGAATATGTGCCCTTCTCAACATTCCTTCTACAATATCCTAACAGGATCTCATCAATTCTCATCTGACCCATAGAATTACATGGTCTTTAATGATCTCTCACCAATAGCCCTACCAACTTGGAGCCATCCTCCACAAATAAATCCTCATCTATAGAATAAACCCCTACATAAACAGACCTGATTCATCTTTGGGGTACTAATGGCACTTGGTCCCTATTTCCATTACCACAATCTGGCACAGCAAGAAAATGCCAAGAAGATCACTATGCCAAATCAAGCTTGCCATTTGCCAGCAGGGTGATTTGAAGAAAGTCCTGTCACTGGGAGACTCTTTCTACCCAACAAAATCTGAATAACCCTACCACCTTTGAAAGATTATTGTAATGATTTAAGCAACCTATATAAATTACATAGAATGCATATCTTTTTATTAATGTCTCAACCATGAACATGAGCCCTGTTCTTTCCTAAGCCAATCTTGACAATGACTGGAAGCATATTAGAAAACCTTCATTAACTAAAGCATTGGTTCTAGACTAGGTTTGCATTCCAGACTAGTGTCATTATAGATATGCCTTCTGAATATCAACATGTCCACTATGCTTCAGCCTCCTCCAACCCCCAGAGGTACACGTCAAGTCCATAGTTCCTGCCTTACAAACCCTTTGTTGGCTCAAGCCTTTACAAGTTGGCTGTTACCAGTCCCTACTTCTCACAACTGTACCCCACTCTCCTGACAAGAATGTGAACCTGAGCCCCAGTTCCCAGTATGTTGGCTGTGATCTGCTTCACATTGCACAAAATTCTTGAACTGAGGTAGTAGACTGATATTCTGGTGTTTACAAACTGGCTCTGTGGGGAAAAGAGTAGCAGGCATGGAGACAGAGTCTGATTTGCAATAATTACCAATTTCTAGACTGTAAATACTCCCACCATGGTTAAAAGCTAAAAACCTGACCTCATCAAACACAGAATAGAGAAGAAACACACATTATCAGCTTTCACAAGTCAATTCTGTCATTCAGCCTACCTACCTTGGACATAGCAAGCATGAGAACAACTACCTGAGAAACATTCCAACCAGAGCAGACCCTTCATGTCAACTCTAGATTATACCTGAACTTTTTATGTGCCTTTACATGATTTCTTGGATTTGTGACCTCTTAAGTATTAATTTTCTTTCTCAAGTCTCTTTCTCTCACCTCAACTGCTTCCCAGACTGCTGTATGCAGAGGTCTATCATATACTCGGGCCAATACCTTCATGGATTATGGAAGCAGCAGAAGGCAGGATATGCAGTGATTCTCATCCCAGCACAGATTTAAATTCCTGTGGCATAATCCAAATTGTGGAAATTTCTCTTGAATAGCTAATTGGCCTTTGTTATAGATGATTAAACCAATGTAAAATTAATCTTACTAATTATCCTCCCCATATTTCAGACATTATCCAGAATTATCTTTTAGGTTGTTTATTTATTTATTTATTTATTTATTTGTTTGTTTGTTTATTTATTTATTTTCTAATCCGTCAAGATGATATGCTCTCTTAGAATGGAAAATATCTCATAGAAAGTCATTGTTTAAAAAAATTCCTGTCTAGGATAATTGCTTCGCTCTTAAGCTAATAATTTATTTATATAGTCAACAAACAATTGGAGTCCCAAGTGAAATATTAGGAAGTTTCCACATAAGCAGTTGAAATTCCTCAGGCTTTAAAATATAGGAATTTGTGAGGCTGTATCACTGGTACTTTAATGAAAGTATATAAGGTGAGGAAGAAAGAGTTAAGATTAACAACTATGAATTTCAATTTCCTCAGCTATCATACATAGTTATATCTGTCCTATGCTCCTTACATAATTGTTTTGAATCCCAGAGGAGATATTATCTATGGGAGTTTTCAGATGATTTTAAAGAACTATATAAATACAAGGCATTATTTTATACCTATTGTATATCATCCCTTTCATACAGTAGGGGCTCAATTAACACTCGCGGAAGATCTCCGTAAAGAGAAATATACAAAGACTGAAAGAAAATTTTATTTTAAAATTCTTCTGAAAACGTCTGAGTGATAAAACATGTATACATTTTCTTTACCTGATAATAAATTTCCCCCTGAGGAACTTATAGCACCTGCAGAGAAAGAAGCTCATGCTAGTGGCAGAGATAGACTCTATGGCAGGTAATTGCAGGTGGCCTGACAGCTCCCGCTGTTCAGACATCTTCTTGAAACTTAGATTTACATAATGAAGGGACAGAAACCTGTGTTGCTTCTAATTCAATAGTGGCTTTTTGCAATTCTATTCCAATTCAACTGTGGCACAAGACATATTTAATTATAATAGTGCTGGGATGACTAATGCCAGCAGCACTAGATTTATAACACACTGCCTCATTGCTTATTAGCAGGGAAGACAACAAAATGTTACTTCTTTATAAGTTCAGATGATGGTTTTAATGAAGAAGTAGGTAGCAAGTAGTTCAAATTATAACACAAATAATAGTACACAAATGGAGGGCCATTCTCAATGTACAATGGGGATTTCAAGAATTTTAGGATCGAAATTTGACATTAAAGGTCCAACAAATAATTTACAGCTTTTTAAGTCATACTTTACCAGAAAGACATTTATGGGTTACCCATTTTACAAGGGTCTCTGGAGACAACACATGGGTCTATCTACTTCAGCATATTCCCTAAAACTCAAGTCCAGTATTTTTTCAGATGAAGACCCGCCATCAATTATCCAAATAGAATTCATTTTCTTTTATGGCAGCACATCACTCTTCCCGTATCTATCCCCCTCCTATTCCTTTAGGCACTTGTCTTACTATCTTTTTAAAAAAAATTTTTTTTAATGTTTATTTTTGAGAGAGAGAGAGAGAGAGAGAGAGAGAGAGAGAGAGAGAGAGAGAGAAATAGCAAGAGAGAGGGACACAGAATCCCAAGAAGGCTCCAGGCTCTGAGCTGTCAAGTACAGAGCCCAACACGGGGCTCAAACTCATGAACCATGAGATCATGATGTGAGCCGAAGTTGGCTGCTTAACTGACTGAGCTGCCCAGGAGCCCCACTTGTCTTACTATCTTAATCTCATTCCTGTCCCGGTACTTTGGACCTCACCAGTGCCCACATTCTCCAGACCCTATTTCCTACTTATCTCCTTCAGCATTTTCTATTTCTCTCTATCCACGGTCTCCCTTCTTGCAACATGCAACCACTCATAGTTCTTTTCTATATGAATAAATTGCCAAACTGTTGTCCTTTGTTCTCATCATCCTGGAGCATTTTAGGGGATTTGACTCCATTGGCTCTTCCTATTTCCTTCACCTCCATCTGTTTCTTCTGTGCATGTGCCAAGCATCTTACCCTTATAGGAACATTCCATTCTGCTACTTCAATCATTATATTTAGGTGGATATCTGCCAAATGTGAACCTTTAGTCCTGAGCTGTCATCTTTACTTCAGTCCCATTTTGGCAAGATGCATTCATGACTAAAATATCTGATGAAAGCAGCCTGCACCAAGTCTGTTCCATAACTATTCATTTCAACCAGTGTTCCCGTATTCATGCATCTGGATACCCCTGTAAAATCACACTTTAGATTTAGTTCCTTCTTGAAAAAGAAACCTATTTTAACAAGCCTCCATCAGGATAAGGAGGAGGATGGATTGACATGAAATCCACATCAGGAAAGAGTACAAGAAATGCACATCATAGAAACATGGATAGCCACTTTCCCCCACTTTATTCCTCCAATCTAGAAAAGGACAAACTGTCTATGGTGCTAAGTCTTAAAGGGTATGACAAAGTTAGGGTTACTCTGGGATTGGTTTTTATAGTACCTAAGAAGTCTAAGGAAAAATTGTGACAAATTGGAATGAGAGCTCAACCCCAGGTAAATGGCTGGAGGGCATGAGGCAAGTGCTTCCCAGCCACATTGTCCTTCACCCTAACAATGTGGTTAAAGATATGGGGCTTCACCTAAGTCACCATACTACTCTGAGGGCAGACAGTCTCCTGGAAGCTGGGCCCATCATTACGTGCTTTGGATCAGATTAGTAGGCAACAGTCTGATGTTCAGATTAGCTCCAAGAATAAAGGGAAGGCCTCCATCTATCTTCATCTTTCACTTGTTACTAAGCCCAGGATTTTTGGACAAAACTTATCAAGCAGGGAAGGAACTCTTCGTTAGTCTGCCTGTCCAGAACAGCTTCTCATGGGTATGATTATTCTCAAACTTAGACTGCAAATACCCAGAAGAAAGGATCTCAGTTCATTCAATCTTCTATGTAACTTTCATAGATTCTTTTACAAAGCAAGGGGTTCCTTACTTTATAAAGTGGTCAGCATTCCCTTTAAGCTCTTCCAGTAAAAGAATATTATCTCCCAAGGCAAATCCTTT
Source organism: Leopardus geoffroyi (assembly GCF_018350155.1). Lineage (NCBI taxonomy): Eukaryota > Metazoa > Chordata > Mammalia > Carnivora > Felidae > Leopardus > Leopardus geoffroyi. The sequence continues at coordinate 117,404,772 of NC_059338.1, read as the reverse complement.
GTATTCCTAGCCATTTTTTTCTCCTTGATTTTTGACATATTGCTTATTTAACTTAGGTTAAGTATATAAATCTGTATTACAGACTTGCTTTAATACATTGTTCTCAACTCCAGAGGCATGTTAGAATCTACATGGGCACACATAGTATCTTCCTTCAAAGACCAGCTCCTTTCTGTATATGTTTCTTTTGTTATTACCACCATTATGCCACTCTTCCAGGATAGAAAATTTGGATATGTGCAGAATTCATTTTTTCATGGAGAGAAAAAGGGAAATTACCTAGATATATCAAGCTCTTCTGCTTAAAAAAAAAAAAAGACAAATATGTATATGTTTAAATGTTTTCCTTTTTCCTTGCATCACTTCACCACCACCTAATCTGAGTCCTTACCAATACATGCTTATATTTGCACTGAATATTTATTCATAACAGTCTGCCTGGCATATCTTTTCTCTGTCCATGATTTTTTGAGTATTTGCTTGACAAAATGACCTAAGACTCTCCTCTTCCCCTACTGTTTCCCTATCCCAAGATTTTCTCTGCTTCCTAAAACAAGTTCAATTTTCTCTACAAGATTTGCAAAGTTTTCTGCAATCTATCTCTACCCATTTTTACCTAACTTTATTACAACAACACTAACCGACATAGACCTTAAACTCTCACCAAGAGAGTGGCTTTTAATCTCTCTGGAAAATGTTAATATCTACCCTAAGAATAAATTATAGAGTCATGTTAAAAAAAAAAACATGCTAATTGCCCCATGATTTGGGCTCTCTAGAGAAATTCTCATCAGTTTCTAAGACTTGAAAGAGGCCACTTTTAATAAATGAAGAGGGAAATAAATATGTAAATGTGCCCAGAATTTCAATATATGTAATATGGGCCACATCTGTGGCCTGAAATTGAAGAAGTTTTAGACCATTATATAATAAAGGACAAAACAATTTTTAATTTCCAGAATTGTCTAAAAACCATACATAGAAATCAGCATAGTGTTGATATCATTGAAAAGCTGCATATTATTTGATATCCAGTCTTACTTAGCCTTACCAACAAAGCCAATTTTCAGGCAAAAAGTTAGAGTACCATGGTGTTATTAAAATCTTAAATCTTGGGGCGCCTGGGTGGCGCATTCGGTTAGGCGTCCGACTTCAGCCAGGTCACGATCTCGCGGTCCGTGAGTTCGAGCCCCGCATCAGGCTCTGGGCTGATGGCTCAGAGCCTGGAGCCTGTTTCCGATTCTGTGTCTCCCTCTCTCTCTGCCCCTCCCCCGTTCATGGTCTGTCTCTCTCTGTCCCAAAAATGAATAAACGTTGAAAAAATTAAAAAAAAAATTTTAAATCTTTACCCATTATTGTTCAAGAAGTCAGATCATGTAACATTTACATTTTAATGTAAATTCAAATTAGCATTTTGATACAGTAAAATACCTTTATTGTGTAAAGTTGTGTAAGTATCATTCTATGAAATTTTTTAAAGTGTATTTTGAGAGAGACAGACAGCGTGAGCGGGGGAGGGGCAGAGAAAGGGAGAGAATCCCCAGCAGGCTCCACACTGTCAGTGCAGAGCTGATCTGATCTCCAACTCAGAAACCTGTGAGATCATGACCTGAGCAGAAATCAAGAGTTGGCCACTCAACCAACTGAACCACTCAGGTGCCCCTCATTCTGGGAAATTTTAGTTTTTATATTTTTATACACACATTGTATATGTTCCAAATGTTAAAGTATTTTTATCATACAGATCACAATTTTTAAAAAGTTGAAATACTTTACTTCATTAAATTGTTACAAAGACACTGCAATGCAGGGTTTATTCCAACTTGGCAGAAGAGGAAACTTAAACTGAAAGAAATGAATTCCCCTTCCTCAGGACTATAAGGAAATTAGCATTCAAGTTCAGGTAAAATAAATCAAAAGTCAATATTAAGTCTATTGTCCATATGCCCCTATATTCTGGACTCAAATTTTAGATGATATTATATACATGAATGTCAAATTATTCTCGTCAGAGATTGCAAATGAATTTGTTTTTGCTACAACAGTTGAAATCCTGTCAATAAAGCAAAACTACATTTTAAGAACACTCAGTGTAAGAAAATCTGTGGAATTAAAAAAAAAAAAACAAAACAAATGACCAAAATACAACTAGACAAAAAGCCCCAAACTCTTAAATATAGAGAACAAACTGGTTTTTGCCAGAGGGGCGGGGAGTAGGGGGATGGGTAAAATAAGGAGGACCAAGTCTACACTTACCATGATGAGTACTAAGTAATGTATAGAATTGTTGAGTCACTATTGTATACTTGAAACTAATACAACACTATATGGTCATTTTACTGGAATTAAAAAAAATAAATTAAAAAAATGAGCAATTAAAAGGACATTTGTTGTCATGGAACAGGTAAATTAGGAAGTTATTTCTCTTAAGAACCATGGAGGTTCCTAGTGACATTCCAATATAATTCAAATTAGAAATATTAGGCCCGTGTGGACTTTAGATACACCTATTTTACCATTAACAACACATGAATTACTACAAAAGATTTTAATCTATATTTCTGTTCAAGCTGGAGTTTCATGAAACCAGGTTTAATATTAAGGGTCAGAAAGAAAACATGAGACTGGAAGATAACTAGCAGATTGATAATTGACACAAGTGGGCATATACACCTTTTAAAACAGAAATTAGAAGACATAAAAATATAAAAAAGAAATTGATCTTTGGAGCTGTAATTGTCTTTTAATGTTTTTGCGAAATGGTCTGGACAATAAGATTCTTACTTAGAGTGAAAGGTGGTACATCTGGGAATAAAGTCACAGCTCTGACAACTTTGGTTTGCAGTGAAGTAATTATGGGAAAACCACTTTCAGAGTAGAGAATAATAGTATGCCTATATATCTAGATCTAGATATATATAGATAGATATCTAGATATAGATTATAGATATAGATTATAAATATAGATATAGATATAGATGATATATATATAGATATAGATGATATAGATAGATATAGATATAGATATAGATATAGATAGATATAGATATAGATATAGATATATAGATATAGATATAGATATAATATTGAATTGCATTTTTGCCAAAGTAATGGTATTTCTGGTAAACACAAATGCAGAATTTTCCAAAACGCAACTCCTCAAAGAGTAGAAAGAAATGTGAGATTTAAACATATAATCTCTTCTCATGCAAATCCAGGTAAACAACAAAATAAGGGGGAAAAAATGTCATTTTAACATACGTTGTAATGCAACACAGATGGCTAAATGCAAAGGCCTCTGTGATAACCCAAACCCAGCATGCAGTCATAAAATAGTTTACTTTTCAGTGGCTAACCTTGTAGAACGAGCTGTGGCAGACTAGTATTGGGTCCTCCCTTTGGGGGGGGACACACTGCTCAAGGACATATCCCAGTCTCCCTGGACTTAGATGGTTCCACGTGACAGAGTACTGGGAAAGAGTGTGGCGTCAAGTCAGACATGCAGGACCTGGCTCCTAAACCCTCTTGTGAGATCACTCATGTTCTTTCTCTCTTCTGTTCACCTTTAAGTCAAAGACTGAGAAATTGCTTTCCTGCTGACCTGCACCAACTGCGACCTACTTGAGAAATAGACCTTTGTTTTGCTAATAATCACTGGGATCTAGAGTTTACAGGACTCAGCATACCTTAATGCAAGTGTCAAATTTCAACACTCCGTATCAAAACTGATCAAAAATGATACGGAGTCTATTAGGAACACCTAATAATAAAAGCCAGTATCATGCTACAATTATTCTACATAAACAGTATTTACATTATTTTCACTTCCTCAAGATATTTGTAATGAAAACAAAGAACAAGAGTTATTTTTAGTATCACTTAGAAAGACACATAGAAAAGAGCTCATCGAGTCAGGTCTAAAGCTTCTGCTTATTTTCACCTTCATTCCTCATTCAGGGCCTTTCCCACATTAGCCTCAGTTGTCCCTTTAGGTCATCTTCCTTTTCTATACATCCCCCATGTCTTACTCTAGTAAGTGTCCTTGGATGCCCTCTGACATATGGTGGCTGAGATCACAAGAATGAACATTTCCAACCAACATACACTCTGTTTTCACAAGAGGAGATCACGTATTTCATTAGACAGAATATTACCGAAATGATTAACTCTTCTATTACGATTAATGAAGCTAAGAGTACCGCTGTGTATCTTGCGGTGGATCCCAAATTAGAACATGAAAGCTGAAATCAACAAATAATGAACTGGCTCAGCACTTTTTCCCCACGTTATGTCAATAAAGGAACATCCCCTTTTCTAGCAGCTGAAACCAAGTGTATACTCTTGCAAGCAATTTCAGGTGAGAACAAAAATGTTTTCCTTTCTCTTCCTGAGAAGTACCAATGATCGTTCCTCTTTTGGCATCATTTCAAACAGAGTATAGATATTTCCTTTTCTTAGTTTCATTTGTGTCTTCGTCTGGATATCGTTCGCCCAGAGAATAAAATAAAAGCAGCTGTAGAATCATCTATCCCTTCCTGGATTGGACACGAAATCCTCTTTCTCCTCTCTCAGCACATGCAGGGGGTTGTGGGGTATGAAGTGTGAAGCATACTAAGGCGGAAGAAAGCAATTGCTACGAGGAAAGACAGGAAGAATATCCATCACACGGCTGTCATAAATCATATTTTGCCACTTCCAGGCAACCTACAACAAGTAAACCCCTGGAAAAAAAATGTAGACTTTCTATGCCTAGGTGTTTTGATATTGTACACAGGAGCAGTATTATTTTTCTCTTTGCCTTCCAGCTTTTCTATAGGGAACAATCAGTTTTCCGCAAGAGTACTCTGACATTATTTTTTGAAAAATCTCTCAAGAGCATCACTAAAACAGGCCACATAGATCAAGAAGAAAACACCTGGAAATTGCTGGATGCAGTAAGTCATTCACGATATTTTTATTGTATTTTTAATGGCACAGGAAACCATGACAGCACAGAGTCTGGAGAAGTGGCCCAGCCGTTAAAGAGGTTAGAAGATATAAGAACCCTTGAAATCCTCTTAAGTAATCAGTGTCACTGGCCTGCTTTCTAATTTGGTAGAAAAAAGTTAAAATTCCTCTCAACTTGTGCCTTATTGGAAGTCCCAAATCAATTCCCGTTAGCTCTAAAGACAAATGATACAAGTATTTGAAATGTAAAGCATTCCATGCTGAGGTTAATATCTTTATAATAAAGAACAAAGGTTAAGTCCAAATATGTACACATCTCCACTGTCCTTTCGCATTCTCTTCTCAAGAGTGAGGGCACAAACGGAACAGACAGGAGAATGGGCTCTGTAGGGACGGCACGCAGGTTTCTTCCTGCAGGCCAGCCCATCTCGCTAATGGATAGAGAGTGCTGAGAATACCATGTTCAGAAGGATGTTCAGAAGGATTTTGAGAACTCGTCTAGGCTCAGAGGGCAGTGATGGAGAATTATTAACCCCCCTCAGGACCAAAAGGGAGTGGTGGCAGGCGAGCGATGCTCTGTACCTGACATCTCTGGTCTAGTGGAAAGTTCACACACGAAAACACACGGCCATTTTGGTTGTGGGGAGGTGGTATACAGTCATGGGTGAAAATGCACCAGTGCTCTGGTTTTCCTGGCTACTCAAAGCCCCCGAAAGCTGCCTCAGAGATTAAATTTACCAAGGGCAGATAACCTAAGAACAGGTCTGTCACTGCCCTTTGAACATGACAGGGCCATGCTAATCATTTCCCACCTCATCTCTGCATTCCTGGGGCATCCTAAGCAGCCAATATCACAGGACACATGGTTACTTGCATCTGTACATATGTGCAAATGCATGGAATGCATTTACTCATCTCTTTTAATTTAGCATTTTTGTTACTATTATGGTAGAGTAGTCATATATCCTATAAGCCAGAACATCACAAATAAAAAGAGCTAATGTTATTAATTACATGGGACAATAGGAGATCTAAATCAGAACTTTCCTGGAAAGCTGGACCTATGGTCACCCTAGATAATAGTTCCAGTTTTAGTAGATTAAATTATTACTTCCAGTTAGGTAAACTGTTGATTAAAGAAAAAAAGTGCGCTGTTAATATTATGACTTAAAATAGGATAACATGCACAACACAACAGACGCACGAATATCAAATTCGAATCTGTAAGTGGAGGAAAATGTGATTTCCTGAGGTCTACAGTTTAACAAAGCAGTGAAAAAATAAATGTGAGTAGAAAAGCCAAGCCATGACTACCTCTCAGTTGATTTACTTTGTAATATTCTAACTAGAATCCTTGTCTTCTCTCTTGCCCTCTATTTTTTTTTAAACAGAGAAACCAGAGTGATTAGCACTACTGGCCAAACCATGTTACTCCCCTGCTTACAAATCTTTCATTACTTTTTCATTGCAGTTAGAATAAAATTCAACACATTACCATGGTCTATAAACCTCTGCCGAACTACACATCTCCAGGCTCGTCCCTCATTTCCACCCTTGTCATTCTCTGTGCTCCAGGCACATCGGACATGTATCATTAATATCCCAAGATTTCCAAATTTAGGGGCTTCACATTTGCTATTTGCCGTAACTGGAATGCTCATCTCTGGCCCCAGCTTATCCTTAAAGTCTTAGCAGACACTCGAATGAAGCTATCAAATCTCCTAAAAGCTTGGCCTATCTTGTTTAAAGCAGTGCCTTTCCCAGAGTGATTCCATTTGTTCCGTTCTTCCCACAATTCAACATTATTTTCTTTACTTCATTTGTTATTTACAATTGTGAGCATGTGGTATGCTCCCAGTACTCTTAAAATAGACCAAATCTCTGCTTAATAGGCTCATAAGACAGGCTCAGTGTACAAATTGCAATTCAATTGGTATCTGAAGAATGACAAAAAGTCAAGTAGAAATATTGAGGAAAGAATATTCCGGACAGAAAGAAAATCAAATGAAAAGGCTGTGAAGTGGAATGAAAAGGCCAGTGCATCTATTTTACTGTGCATAAAAGAAAAATCTATAGGAAATGAGATCAGACAGGAAATGGTCCATGGACTCGTGAATTCCATTGAAAAGTATTTAGATTTAAGTCTAATTGTAATGGAAAGCTACTAGAGGGTTAGAAATAAAGAATTGAAATAATCTAAATTATACTTTAAAAAGATTACCTAGTCTGTTCTGTTTAGAGCAGAATATGGAGATAAACAAAGAAGCAGATAGATTAGGAGGTTTTCCTACAGTCTAAATGACCTAAAGGGGCAATTTGATTAATGGAGAAAAAAATCTGATCTGTGTATTTTCGAGAGCCAATGAACATGCTGCTAAATTGACTGCACAGGGAATAGTTTTATCTTTTTACTATTGTATACTAAGCACCTAGCACAGTGCCTGGACAATAGTGCATTATGGTGTTAAAAATGGAGAAGAAAAGACTACAGAGACATCATTCAAAGTCAGGCTTCTCCTGGCAAAAACAGGTGACTCACTGTTGCAGAGCAGCAAATAAAACAAGTCTAAAACGTTTGTCGAATATCATCCGTGGAGAGAAAGCAGAATGGACCACTGGCAAGTTTCCTCCATCTCGTAACAGAATTAGATGGCCATATAATATTGATGCCACAGAACATGAGAGAAGCGTATCATCTCTAAAGTAAGAGAAAACTACCATGCACATGACGAGGGAGCATGAGGCAGGCTGAGGGGCAAGGCGCAAGCTAGCACCCCACCACCATCAACACAGGTGAGTTCTGATCTTCCTTGGACACTCCTGGCTACCCAAGAACAAAGGAAAGTGGTTGAAGTGCTTGCCGTGGTAATGTGGGAGACTAAGGCAAATGAAAAATTAAATTCCCTTAATGCCTATAGCCCACTGACAAATTCTTGAGACCAGCAGAGTGACCTCCCTCTAAGAGCTCAGCTGCCTCAAGGATGACACTTTGCTGGAGGCAAAAGAGAACCTAAGTTTAACACTATCCCAACCTTCAGGATCCTGTAAGTCAACTTCCTTTATCTCAACTGCCCCAAGATATATGCTGGCAATCATACTCCAAGCTTATGGCCCCTCGATATACATCTGAAAGGTCTCATGACTGAGAGGAAATGGTAATAAATAGTGTTTCCCTAGCAACGGCTAGCCCCTCAAGCTCCTGGAAACATCGCTTCCAAAATTCCTTAGAGACATTGTCTATCCTTGACCTCCTCCCAACCTGAAGGTATATAATGGGTTACCGGTCACGACCCCAGTGCAGCTCTTCCTGTCCATGGGTCCTGTCCCCATGCTTTAACAAAATCACTTTTTTACACCAAAGCCAGTTTTCAAGAATTATTTCTTGGCCATCAGCTCTGAAACCCATGAACCCCCATCACCCCAGGACTTCATCACATGCTGAGATATTGGTAAGTGTATCCTTCACAAGGCATGAAACACATCTACCTTTGCCCTCCCTTAAGGAACACCACACAGTAGGTGAGCAAAGGATACTTGATGAATGAACTAATGAACAAAGAATAAAAAAAATGGGTGTTTTGTTCTATTTAATCACTGAACACACGTGATTCTATACTGTATTTCTGTCAACTTGATTCCATGAAACAGGATAGACTAGAAGAGTAGAACTGGTTCAGTTCTGAGAAAGCATGTGTTGTATAGGAACAAGATATGGTACTGACATATAAATAAGGGAGGATGCTTCCGTAGGCCAATCCACCCACTGATTTATTCATTGCAGTAACAGTTGCTTGTCAACAATGTCCCACACGAGCTGATTCAGTATTGACGGAAATCATCAAAATGATCTGACCATGTTCACGGAGAATTTGTTTCTTTTTCAGCATGCTGAGCAGAGAAATGACCAATAAGTACAGGACTCCATTTTTTTTTTTTTTTTTTAGATCAGACACACTAGCTGTCAAGGGGAAAGGTGCTCCTATGACTTTATGAAATGTGAAATAACAACATTTCTTCAAACTCACATCTGTGATTTCAAGTGTTGGCTCAAGTGGCCTATCTCAGTGATATATCGAGAATCTTAAGTAGCCGAATCTATTTCTTCAGGGCTAACATACCACAAGGTTAAATGTTTTGAATAGAAGACCAGGATTTCAAAACACGACCACACAATAGGACAAGTGCCTCAACTGTCAAAAATTTGACTCTCATAAATAATTTCCTTCACTTGTTAAAGAAAGAAATCAATGAAATACTGCTTCAGGGCATATTTTAAAAACATCCCATTGCGCTAATAAAAAATGTAGAAATACGTCACACTTTGATTGCCATCAAAGAGTAGATTAGGAACACGTTCACACCTATATTCTCAGTTTCAAGAGTCAACCTTTCAGCTTTTGAGGATAATATGCGTGTTGATTTTCATTTGATGAGCTGTTAAAAGAAATTTCATGAGATAACTTTCTATGTTTTCTGGATATTCTTCCTATTTAATGCCATATGTATTTAATAGAGTCTTCAAATATTCAGTCACTACCTGGCAATGCATATTTGTGAATGGGGATTTTCTAAGTTAGTGAAGACAAACTGTAGGAAATCAATGAAATGTCAAACTAACCTACCATTCAAGTTATTCAGCACTGAGAATGAAATGGATTCTTCGGAGATGTATTATAAATAATTTTTATTTCATAATTTTTATCACTAATGAAGATAATTGTGATAATTTTATTATACTTATTATTATGAAAAAATAACATATCTACATAACTTACCTAGCAATATATTCTAAACACCAGCAAATACTTTAACTATGTGAAAGTATGAGAATCTCATAAATGGAAAAAATAGAGGAATTGGAACCACAAAAACTGGAGTTCAATTCCCAACTCTGCAACTTACTTGTGATTTTGATGTCATTGTCTGTTCTTCAGTTTCTTCACACACAAATTATGCCAATTATCCTCAAAGGCAATTATAAATATTGAAAATTATCTATGTATAAAAGTTAGCAGTTTCTAGACATGTAGCAAATTTAAGAATCAGTAATTGTTATTAGAATATTTCACTTATACCTGTAGGGCAGTAATTGTTTCTTGTTCTAGTTTTTGTTTTGTTTTGTTTTTTGTATGATTCCCTTTCTTGGAGTTTTATGTGCTCAATATATATTTGGTAAATGGATGAATCAACATGTGGCAGGATTCTATCTACAACTAACAAAATTGTTGTCCTTGTATTTCTCACACTTTCTTCTATTTCAGTTGCTCCCCAAGGAGCATTTGCCCTTGCTCTAGTCCATGTAAGAGTAGAAAATTAAAAGAAAAAAGCCCATCTGTTCACTAGAGGAATATTCTTTTCTTGGAGATAGGCCTTCAGTGCCTATTACCCGTCAATTGTATTTTACCTGCAAGAGACTAGGTAACAACCTAGAGAAATGGAAGAGAAGATAATTCATTCATTAATTCAACTGTATTTTTTGAATGCCTACTATGCACCATGTACATTTTTTTTTTAGTCCTAGGGATAAAGCCATGAAGAGGACAAATAAAAGTCACTGTCCTATGAAGCTTATAGTCCAAATGCAGGGAAGAAACTTCAACAGACAATAGGAGAATAGTGTGGAAGAAGGTGGATGATGTGGGAGCACAAAGAGGAATCCAAGAACAATTAGGAAGACCCTCCTAATCTAAAGAGGCCAAAGTCAGAGTGAAATGGACTCTGGGTACAGCGTGGAGTCCCTGATGAATTCACCTGTGGACCATCTGCCTCTGAACAGTCCTGAAGATTTGTAAACTCACTGAACCAAAGGCGAGAGATTTAAACATTCTATGGTGGTGGTGGAGATGAATAGAAATGAACAAAACCAGCAGGACGAGTTTCCTAGGGGTGAAGCAGGGGACGACTCACCGTAACAGCTGCAAAGTAATCTGGGGGTTCAGCTCTCACTGATAACATGAGAACAGACTACTCATTGTTTTTCTTATCCCATCCTACCATTTCTCAAAAGTTCTGAATAAATGTGGCTTTTTAATAACTAGAGGCTTTCTCTTCAAGATCAACAAGTGTCTTTGGTTTCTTTAGTTATTAGAGTATAACAATCAAATGGAATATTGGCTTTTTATCATAGTCATTAACACAGGTTACGATACTTTTCAAGGATAGGTTCAAATTCTGGATTTTACAAATATTAACATATTCGAGCACATAAAATCTCAGTGTTAACATCCTGTTTTATAAAATAGAGGTAATAATATCTCAATGAGTGGTAAAAGGATACCTTTTATAAGAGGCTCTAACCAAGAGTCATACACACATAAACTGATATCGTGTTAAAGATCTTATTTAATTTAGTATTGAGAGAACCAGTTAGATACTATATCAAAGAGGAATTTAAAAAGCAGACACACACATGAATATGCAAATAGATGAAAAATGAGTCTACCCAGATTGACTAAATGTGGTTGTTTTCCATATCTACAGGCAAGAATAATTTGCATTAACACCACCTTCTTAAGACTTACAGAATTGACAAAGACAAAAGGTGCAGACACACCCAAATGAATGATATTAATCAACCACTCACCTCGTTTTGCCCATTTTAAAGTCTCTCACAATTTTTCCTGATAGGGTCATTTTGATAATTAAATTAGATGATATATAAAAACCATTAAGCACAGTGCCTGGAAGACAGAAAATGCTATAAAAAAAAAAAAGTGTTGACTCTTAAATTTGCTGTCACTCTTAAAAAAGCACTAGATTGAAACAGAAAATGGTGGGGAGTGGAGCATTTTCAACCTACAAAAATACCACAATCATGCAGTTCAAATTATTTTAATAATTATGGTCATTTAGCAGCAAGAAAACTGGTTCTAATATCAAAAAATTTTAAAAGAGGTAAAACAATTGTATGTATATTGTGAAGAGAATGTTCTTAGAACTAAAAGATTTCAGTCTCTGAACTTTTGATGACCTGCTTGCTGCTTTCGCTGACTCCTGGGGGTCAGACAGAGCTGACTTTGCTAAGCAAAGGTATACTACTTAAGGCTTTATGGCATCCTTTCCCCAAATGATAATGGGTGTTCTCAGAGGTTTAACCACCACAAAAAAAAAAAAAAGGATTTCAGCATTTATTTAACTTTGGCCTTTATTCATCAAGCCCTTCCTCTATTGTTCCAAGGAACATCATTGGGGAAAACAATACAAATGTTTGGCTACACACCCCTAGATCATCTCTCACTCTAGATAACTAAACTAAGTCCAATGTTTTATTAGGAGACGTCTTACTGCCTAGATGCCTAGATGTAACAAGAGGTCATCAACCGTATTTTCTACAGCCTTCAAAATGGTAGTCTCTTCTATCAAAGTGTATCCAGAGTCTACTGACCTCTATTTCCAAAACTCCTACTCTATCTAAAGCACAGCATCTCTTCCTGGACCCTAGCAAGGTTGCAACTCGCCTTTGTGATTTTTATTTGTGGCCCTGTATGGTCTATGTTCCCTACAGAAGCCAGAGTGATCCTTTTTAAATTTTACATCAAATTGTGTCAGTTTGCTATTAAAAATCCTCAAATAGAACTCAACTTTTGCCTCAAAATAGAAGTTCCTACATGATCTCACTCCAATCGCGTCTCCGATTATATTCAAATATATATACCTTACTATTTCTAATCACACTGACCCCTGCAAGTTCGTGTCTTAGGGTCTTGGCCCTCTAGTGCTCTCTGCCTGATAGCCATAGGATTCATCCTCACTTTAGAAAATTCTTTCAGTGCCACCTTACATAAAATAGATCTTGTACTTTCTATCCCTTACCCTTCTTGATTCTTCTTCATAGCATTTGTCACTTGACATTTTTAAGTTTTCAATTATCTATCTTCCTCCCCTAGAACGTGTGGTCCATGGCTGCATGTTTTGTTCCATGCTATATCCCCGGCTGGCATAAAATAGGAGCTCAAGAACAGTTTTAGTATGAACTGAGTGAATAAACAGATAAAAAGCGGGGGCGGGGGTGGGAAAGACTAAAAATACAAGAGCCCCAGAAATCTTTTTAAAATAAGTACTCATCATTTGTAAATATATTTTTTCCATCATTGCCCATGCAACTAAAGCGTCTTGTAGTGTGACCAATTGCCCATGTGCATTGCCCATGCAACTAAACCCCTTGTAGTGTGACCAATAGAGACTTTGGCCTTAACTATGTCTGTTGGAATGTGTCGAGACAAGAAGAACTCTGAAATTCCTAGAAGTAGAGTAACCAATACTTTCTTATATTTACCCATTTATTTCAACATGATTTATGAATATGGACATATCATATAAGGAAGTAGGAAAAATGCAAACATTGATGCTAGGAGTCGAGGGATGTAAGATATTTCACTGTTATAATAAATACAATTAAATAATAAATACAATTTTTGGACAAAAATAAAATTTCAAGTCTACTGATACACATGAGTAATTTTAGTGTTAGATGGTTGCAAATAACAAAAGATCAAAAATGATAATTGAAATATTTCTTTTAAATCTTAGCCTGACAAGACTTATGGAAAAAAATTCTCTTTTGGTATCCCACCAGTATAGCCTTGAATGACATTTTTTCCTTTGACATTCTTAAATTTACTGCCCAAATGGTGATTGCATAATTGATTGCTTCATCTTTCATTTTCAATTCTAAGGTCATAAGCTATGCCTAATGCTCTCTGTGCAGTCCTAAGCACTAACGTAGTACTTATATTCATGGTAAGTCTGCTGCTCTGAGGTGATATAGAAAAGACTATGACAACAAAGTCATTTGTTGTATTTTCCAATGTATTACCTTAAAACTGTCAATATTCAACATGACTAAAATGGAGATGGGTAATGGTAAAAATAAACAAAACATACACACAGACAAGCACTGTGATCTAAGTCAGTTTCAGAGACCTCTCTGTTGCTAATACTTGGATCTCTAACTGCTTAAACCTAGAAGGGTAAATAAGAATAACAAGCCACTAAAAAGCACTGAAGTTCCTACTCCGCTAAGGTGGGGACTCGAATTCTTCTGATCCATTTCACAGATACGTATAAAATGAGAAATTTAAAACAGACTTATTTAAGTCAAGGGACATGTATTATCAATATCTGTGAACAAAAGAGGTACTGAATGTCTGCTTCGAGCCCCAAATGGTTTTAGATGGTAGGAAAAATATAAAATTTGAGATAATACCTGACTTAATGACAATACTTTGTGTACTGAAGAAAAGAATATGTTAAATATGCAAGTGAGAATTCTGTTTGAATATAGCTTTTAATCCCTGCAGACACCCTAAGAGATAAATACTATTATCTTATTTTGAAACTTCTAAAAATGGAAGCTCATACAGTTCGAATGGCTCCAAAAGTAACACAACTTATGATAGTTTAAAACAAGAGCCAGTTTCTTCTAGCTACAAAGTTCTTACTTTCAACCCCTACCTGTATTTTCTTCTTGGAGAATAATTGATTTACTACATCTTGCAATGTACTTCATAGTTGTCTTCCCTGGAGATCCCCCTAAGTTTCCATTTTAACCTACCTTACTCAGTTATGATGATGCAATTAAATGAAATTACTTATAGAAGTTTCTCAACAGATAGAAATATTCACTACATATGTCAGTCCCATTGTATTCTACCTTTAAGAAGTTTAAAAGCTGGTTGATTACAAGATTCACACCATTGAGGCTAAAAAAAAAGGTAGCAGCTATTGTTATCAAGAAAATATCAATAATCAGTAGGGGATTCTGGAGAGAGTGATTCCTGGTGTGCATTGTGTTACACAGATCAAAGATGGATCAAGCAGGCAAGGAGAATAGCTACCAATAGGAATGGGGTTTCCAGGTCACAATCCTCCTATTCCTTACATATGTCATTTCTGAAATTTTAATAAATTTTCATTATTTTCCTGGTACATTTTTAAATATTTTTCTTCAAATCATTTAGACTTGCACCCACTTGCACATACAGTTGTGTTACGTATGCAAAATTTATTATTCTGACAGTGAATTAAAAACTGTAACTGAACTAAGATAAAGTTACGGCTACCAATTCCTTTCTTATTTACCTTACAAGTATATCCAGAAACTTTGTCTTATTTAAGTGCCACACAGTCTATACATTATTCAGTAGTTCCAAATGTCAAAGCCATGACAAGCCATGAATTCATTATATGATCATTATTGATCATTGGCACAGTTACTTATAGTTTTAGTGAGGGCTGTAAATTCACAATTGATTTCCTACATAGAAAATTTAGTGAATTTAGCATTTTTATTATTGTAAAATGATTTGTTAATAATACTAAAATGTTACCTATTTTTTAAATGGTCATCTTTCTTCCACAATTAACTAGATGCCATACTTTTGTGTTTTTGTTTAATGATAATCTTTGTCAATGCTTGATCTATGAAAGACACAGATTTTGTCACAATTATAATTTTTTTTAAAATTTCTCTTTAACGTTTATTTATTTTTGAGAGAGAGACAGAGTGTGAGCAGGGGAGGGGCAGAGAGAGAGGGAGACACAGAATCTGAAGCAGGCTCCAGGCTCTGAGCTGTCAGCACAGAGCCTAACGTGGGGCTCAAAGTCAGAGTGAGATCATGACCCGAGCTGAAGTCGGATGCTTAAATGACTGAGCCACCCAGGTGCTCCAGCACAATTCAAATTTTTTGAAGTGTTGGTGGTCATATGCATAGACAAACAATAAGGAGAAACATCAGGACTGGTAAATAGATAAAAGATTTATTGGGTGAGCAAGGATGCTGGACAAAATATGCTTAAAGGGAAAGTGGGTAGGAAAGGAGGACCTCAGTATAAAGCTCCCAAATATATTTACTGCCTTGTCAAGTAACTGTCAAAAGGGCATTGAAGGCACTAAGAATAGAAAAATACAAATTTCATTAACTGAACAATTTTATATAAGTCACATTGATTATAGTCTATGGATGATAGAGATCTGCCACTCAGAGTGTATTTATACTATGGTCAACCCAGTGACTTCCCTTAATATTTAGTTTTATTATAATAAGCCCAGTACATTTATTTTCTAAGAGTTTAGCCAGAAAATTAACCCAACATTTTTAATATGAAACCAGTTTTAAAATTAATAAATGTATTGCCAGGTTGATCAAAAACATGAGAGGAAAAATACAAATTACCAACACCAGGAATGAAAAAAGACAAAAAAAAAAAAAGGTACTACAGAGTATAAAATAACCATAAAGCCATGTCAAGTATTATGGCCAGAAATCCAGTAACTTGGATGAAATTTGAAAAGTTCTTAAGAAAACACACAGAATCAAATAAAAATATAAATAGCTCACATATATTAAAAATGATTTTCATAATCAAAAATATTCCCAACAAAGCAAATTCTAGGAACAGATATTTCACTGGTACACTTATACATTCAGTTATTTCATAAAGAAATCATGCCAATCTCTCAAAACTGATCATAGTCTTTCAGAAAATAAATGAACAAAATTTCCTAACTTATTTTATAAGATTAGCATAATCATGTTACCAAAATATGACACATTTAAAAATTAGAGACTAGCTTCTTTCATGAACATAAGCTATAAAAATCTTATAGAAAATGTTAGCCAATTAAATTTTGCAGAATATAAAAAGGATGCTACATTATAATGAAACAGATTTTAATTCAAATTTAACATTAGAAAAGTGAATTCATGCTAAACATCTTATCAACAAGATGAAGGGAAATAAACACATGATTATCTCATTGGATCAAGTAGTAGTATTTGACAGTCCCTACCTATGACAAAATCATTCATCAAACCAGGGATAAAATGGAACTACTTCATTGTGATAAAGCTCATCTATGAAAAAAGTATAGTCAATACTATACTTACTGGTTAAATACTAGAAATAGCAAAAATACAAGGTGTCTAATCTCTTCACTAACACTCGACATCACATCATTTCAGTAAAGAATTAAAAATAAAAGTATGAAGACTTGGAAAACATAAAATGTAGATGCTGGGATATGGAGATTGAAACAATAACAATCACAACAAAATACTAGCACTAATAAGTGAATTTAGCTTAGTAGAGAGATTGGACTTCCATGCATACTCAGCAGTAATGATGAACTTCTCCTCCCTCCCCACTGGAATAATCTCAGAGGAAACTTGGTGACAGGTTAAAATTAACCACACTCAGCAGTAAAAAAAAGTCATGCTCCAGTCTGTCAGTTGATGTCCCATTTGGGAAAATAATGAGGTACAAATAACACTTTCAGCCAGAGAGCTAGTAGAAAACCCAAACTCACACCATCTCCCAGCAATGAGGGGTATATCCCCTTGGGTGTTAATGGAGGCCAAGTAGAAAATCTGGAGTTATATGCTCAATAAAGAATGGGCTAGGGGCTTCTGGGTGGATCAGTCAGCAAAGTATCCAACTCTTGATTTTGGCTCAGATCAAGATCTCACAGTTCATGAGACCAAATTCCTTGTTGGTCTCCATGCTGGGCTCCAAGAACCAGAACCAGAAAGATAACAGATTTATTGAAGAACACTGTCAATAGATACCAATTTAAACATGACAGATGTTAGAATTATCTGACAAGGACTTTAAGAAAGGATCACAGAATATCTCCAGAAACAACCACAAAACAAGTAATAAAATGGCAATAAAACATGTCAATAATTACTTCAAACATAAAAGGATTCAATGCTGCAATTAAAGGACAAAGAGTGATGGACTGGATTAAAAAACAAGACCTACCTATATGCTACCTACAAGAGACTCATTTTAGACCTAAAAACACCTGCAGACTTAAAGTGAGGGCATGGACAAACAGTTAACATGAAAATGGATGTCTAGAGAAAGCCAGAGTAGCAAAACTTATTGGACAAAATAAGCTTTAAAACACAGACTAACAAGAGACCAAGGAAACTATAGGGTTCCTTGGCGGTTCAGTTGGTTAAGTGTCTGACTCTTGATCTCAGCTCAGGTCATGATTCCATGGTTTGTGAGATCAAGCTTCACATCAGGCTCTGCACTAACAGCGTGAAGCCTGCTTGGGATTCTCTCCTTCTTCATCTCTCTCCGCTCTTCCCTTGCTCACGTGGAGCCTCTTTCAAAATAAATGAACTTAAAAATGGACACCATATAATCATAAAGGGGACAATCCAACAAGATAGTACAATTGTAAATATTTATGCGTCCAACATATGAGCATGCAAATATATAAAACAATCAATAACAAACACAAAGGAACTCATTGATAAGAACAGTAATAATAGGGGAATTTAACAATCACTTATACCAAAGGAAAGTTATCTAAACATAAAGTCAAAAGGGAAGAAATTGCTTTGAATGACTGGACCAGATGGACTTAACAGATATTTTCATCCTAAAAAAATAGAATGCACATTCTTTTCACGTGCATGTGGAGATTCTACAGAATAGATCACATATTAGGTCACAAAACAGTCCTCAAAAATACGAAAACATTGAAGTCATACCATGCACCTTTTCTGACCACAATACTATGAAACTAGAAGCCAACCACAAGAAAAAATCTGGAAAGACCACAAATACATGGAGATTAAACAATATGCTAATCAACAATGAATAGGTAAGCAAGGAAATCCAAGAATAAATTTTAAAAATACATGGAAACAAATGAAAATCCAACAATCCAAAACCTTTGGGAGGCAATACAAGTGGTCCTAAGTGGGAAGTATATAGCTATACAGGCCTACTTCAAGAAGAAAAAGTTCAAATAAACAAACTAACTTTACACTTAAAGGAGCTAGAAAAAGAACAATAGATGAAGCCTAAAGCCAGCAGAAGTAAGGAAATAATAAAGATTAAAGCAGAAATAAGTGATAGAGAAACTAAAAAAATAATAATAGACCAGAGCAATAAAACCAGGAGCTTTGAAATTGAAATTTGAAAAAATTAATATAATTGATAAACCCCTAGCCAGACTTATCTAAAAGAAAGGAGAAAATTCACAAAATAAAATCACAAATGAGAGAGTAGAAATAACAACCAACATCACAGAAAAACAAACAATTATAAGAGGATATTATGAAAAATTTTATGCCAACAAATTGGACAATCTGAAAGAAGTGGGTAAATTCCCAGAAGCATATAAACTAATAAAACTGCAACAGGAAGAAACAGAAAACTTGAACAGATGAATAACCAACAAAGGATGTGAGTTAGTAATCAGAAAGCTCCCAACAAACAAAAGTCCAGGACCAAATGGCTTCACAGGCAAATTCTAACAAACACTTAAAAAACAGTTAAGACCTATTCTTCTCAAAATATTGCAAAATAGAAGAGAAAGAAATGCTTCCAAATACATGCAATGAAGCAAGTATCACCCTGATACCAAAACCAAATAAACGTACCAGTGAAAAAGAGAACTACAGGCCAATATACCTAATGAACACAGATGCAAAAAATCTCAGTAAAATACCAACTAGTGAACAGAATCCAGCAATACATTTAAAAAATCATTCACCATGATCAAGTGGGATTTATTCTTGGGTTGCAAGGGTGGTTCAATATTCACAAATCAAATCAACATGATGCATCACATAAATAAAAGAAAGGGTAAGAACTTTAAGATCATTTCAATAGACAAAGAAAAAGCATTTGACAAAGTACAACATCCATTCATGATAAAAACCCTCAACCAAGTAGGTTTAGAGAGAACATACTTCAACATAATAAAGACCATATTTGAAAAACGAACATGTAATATCATCCTTAATGGAGTAAAAACTGAAAGCATTCCCTCTACAGTCAGGAAGAAGAAAGGAATGTCCGCTCTCACCACTTTTATTCAACATAGTACTAGAAGTCCTAGCTATAATAATCAGACAACAAAAAGAAATAAAAGCATCCAAATAAGCCAGGAAGAAGTCAAACTTCCACTATCTGCAGATGACACAACACTGTATAGAGAAAACCCAAAAACCTCCACTCAAAAACTGCTAGATCTGATTAATGAAGTTACTAAATTCACAGAGTACAATTTCAACATACAGAAATCTGTTGCATTTCTATTCACTAGTAATGAAGCAGCAGAAAGAAATTAAGCAATCAATGCCATTTACAAATGGACCAAAAACCATAAGATAACTAGGAATAAACCTAATCAAAGAGGTAAAAGACCTGTAATGTGGAAACTATAAAATACCAATGAAAGAAATTGAAGGAGACACAAAAAATGCAAAGGCATCCCATGCTCACGGACTGGAATAACAAATATTGTTAAAATTTCTATACTTCCCAAAACAATCTATACATTTACTGCAGTCTCAATAAAAATGCCAACAGCATTTTTCACAGAACTAAAACAAAAAAAGTCTTTAAATTTGTATGCAACTACAAGACCCCAAATAGCAAAAACAACCTGGAAAAAGAAAAACAAAGCTGTGGTATCACAATTCCAGAATTCAAGTTATACCACAAAGCTGTGGTGATCAAAACAGTATGGTACTGGCTAAATAAATAAATAAATAAATAAAACACATAGATCATCGGAACAGAAAAGAAAGCCCAGAAGTAAACCCACAATTATATTGTCAATTAATCTTTGACAGAGAAGGAAATAATATCCAATGGGAAGAAGAAAGTCTCTTCAACAAGTGGTGCTGGGAAAACTGGACAGCAACATGCAAAAGAATGAAACTAGATCGGTTTCTTATACTATACACAAGAACAAATTCAAAGTGGATAAAAGACCTTAATGTGAGACCTGAAACCATAAGAATTAGAAGAGAACACAGTAACTTTTCTATCAGCCATAGCAACTTGTTTTTAGAACAAGTAACTTTTCTATCAGCCATAGCAACTTGTTTTGTTCCCTCCTGAGGCAAGGGAAACAAAAACAAAAATAAACTATTGAGACCTTATGAAAATAAAAAGCTTATACACAGTGAAGGAAACCATCAACAACTCTAAAAGGCAACCTACAGAATGGGAGAAGATATTTGAAAATGACCTATCTGATGAAAGGATAGTATTCAAAATATACAAAGAACTGCTACAATTCAACACCACATAAGTGAATAATCCAATTTAAAATTCAAAAGACCTAGGCCTTGGGGCGCCTGGGTGGCGCAGTCGGTTAAGCGTCCGACTTCAGCCAGGTCACGATCTCACGGTCCGTGAGTTAGAGCCCCCGTCGGGCTCTGGGCTGATGGCTCAGAGCCTGGAGTCTGTTTCCGATTCTGTGTCTCCCTCTCTCTCTGCCCCTCCCCCGTTCATGCTCTGTCTCTCTCTGTCCCCAAAATAAATAAACGTTGAAAAAAAATTTAATAAAGTAAAAAAAACAAAAGACCTAGACCTTTTTCTAAAGAAGACATATAGATAAGATGCTCAACATCACTGATACTCAGGGAAATGTAAATCAAAACTACAATGAGAGATCACCTCACACCTGTCATAACAGCTAACATAAACAACACAAGAAACAACAGGTGTTGGTGAGGATGTGGCAAAGGGGAAACTCTCTTGCACTGTTGGTAGGAATGCAAACTGGCACAACTCCTCTTAAAAAGAGTATGGAGTTTTCTCAAAAAGTTAAAAATAGAACTACCCTACAATCCAGCAATTGCACTACTAGGATTTACCCAAAGAAAATAAAAACACTAAGTCAAAGGGATACATGCACCCCAATGTTTATAGCAGCATTATCTATAACAGACTAATTACGGAAGCAGCCCAAGTCTTCATCAATATATAAATAGATAAAGAAGATGCGATATGTATGTACAATGGAATATTACTCAGCAACAATATAGATGGAACTACAAAGTATTATGCTAAGTGAAGTAAGTCACTCAGAGAAAGACAAATACCATATGATTTCACCAATATGTAAAATTTTAAAAATGAAACAGGTGATTAAAGGGAAAAAAGGGGAGTGGCAAACAAAGAAACAGACTCTTAATTATAGAGAACAAACTGATGGTTACCAGAGGGGAGGGGATGGGGAGAAAGGGTTAAATAGGTGATGAGGATTAAGGAAGGCGCTTGTGATGAGTACCAGGCATTGTACAGAAGTGTTGAATCACTATATTGTACACCTGCAATGAGTATCACACTGTATATTAACTAAATGGAATGTATTTTTTTTAATGTTTATTTATTTATTTTGAGAGAGAACATGCACTCATGCACAATTGGCAAAGAGAGATGCAGATAGAACCCCAAGCAGGCTCCACACTGTCAGTACAGAATCTGATGCGGGGCTCAAACTCATGAACAATGAGATCATGATCTGAGCTGAAATCAAGAGATGCTGAGCCAACTGCACCACCCAGGTGCTCCTGTTAACTAAATGGAATTTAAATTCTAAAAAAAGAGAGAGAGAATATAAAGATTGAACTAAATGAAAATACACAGCTAATTCGGTAGAGTGATATTTATAGCATTAAATGTACACATAAGAGAAAAATCTCAAATCAGTAAACTAACCTCCTACAATAAGAATCAAAGAAAGAAAAATCTAAACAAAACCTCAAAACAAGCAGAGGTAATGAAATAACAACAACAACAATAAATCAATGAAATAGAAAATAGAAAATAGAAAATAGAAAAAAATCAATGGTGAAGAGTTGGCTTTTTGAAAAGATAAAATTGGCCAATCTTTAGAAAGACTGATAAAGGAAAATAAACATCAATGGCAATAAAATGAAACAGAGATTCACTATAGACTATAGATTTCAGAAAGATAGTAAAAGAAGCTATTACAACACAACCCTAAACACATACATTTGACAACTTAGGCAAGATAGACCTATTCTTTGACAAAAACTACTACAAGTCAGTCAATTTAAGCTGATAATAACTATTAAGGAAAATGAATTTATAATTTAAGAACTACCTCTCCACTTTATTTTCCAGGCTAAGAATTGTTCTCTAGAGAATTCTTCCAGATGTTTCAATAAGGATTAACACCAGTTGTACACAACTCCTCCTAGAAAATAGAAGAGGAAACACTTTCTAATTCATCTAATGAAGCGAATATTATCATGAAACTAAAACCAGAGGTAGTTCAAAGACAAATATAGCTAGAGAGCAATATCCTTCATGTATATACAAAAATCCTTAAAAGATATTAGCAAATTGACGTCTGAAATATATAAAAAGAAGTATACACCATGATCAAATGAGTTTATTCCAGGGATACAAGTTTGTTTCAGTATTAAAAAGTCAATGTAATCCATCATATAAACAGGTTAAAAAATAAAAATTAAAAAGTGAAGTAATCAGATTTAGCAATATGAGTTATTACCAACTTCAGTACCGCTCACAAGATGACCAAATAGCAACTCTTTGTAGATAAGAAACTGTTGTGAAAATTCCACAACCTGAAAGTTAAGTTGGACTTAATCAAAAGGGATTGCAGTAGAAGGGTAAGAAGAGTGACTACAGCCTGATTGCATCACCCCTCTCCCAGGCTGGCACAGTGCCACACCAAGGACTTCCTCTCAGGCCTATGGTTTCTCCAGTGAGAAGAAGAGTGTCTCTGGTGTACATCCAGCTCACCTACCATGGCAGGGCACTTCCACTTGGGTTTTGCCTCATGGGGATCAATGGGGGCATCCTGTCAGGTTTGACCATCAGAGATCAAACAGCAATGGAAGAGAAGAGTGGGGATTACAGCAACTAGTGCTCGTAATTTATCAGACTGCATTCCTACTTACAGTAGAGCAGAGATCACAGCCGGTAGCTCTGACCATCAGCAGTGCTGAGCTGGTGACTCCATCTGGCCAGGGAGTCCACCTGGAAGTTGTGCCTTATTTGGGTTCAGACAAAAAGCCTTACTGGCTACGGGGTCTATCCTACAGCCCCACTCTGGCAAAAAAGGAAATTTGCAACCTCTTTCACCCAACTTCTGAGTATAGCCTCTAGTCCCACCTAACGAGGAAGCCTGACCAGACAACATAAATAGACACAAAGTGCATCTTATAGCCAGTCAGAGAGGGAACCAAGCCAGCAGCTTTGCCCAACTGTTAAGTATAGCTTCTAGCCAATCATTATGTAATTATATAAAAATTATAGAAATTATATTATATAAACACTATGGCAATTATATAAAAGTTACACAAATTACATAGAAATTATAGAGTTATATAAAAATTATAGAAACCATATAATTATATAAAGTCATTATGTAAGGATAATAAGGCCAATCCATCAAGAAGACACAACAATTGTAAGTATTTCTGCACCCAACATCAGATCACCTAAAAATATAAAGCGAATACTAACAAAACTAAAAGGAGGAATAAACATTAATACAATAATAGTTGGGACTTTATTTTTTTAACGTTTATTCATTTATTTTTAGAGGGAACACATGCACAAAAGCAGGGGAGGGGCAGAGAAAGGGGGAGAGAGAGAATCCCAAGCAGGCTCTGCACTGTCAGTGCAGAGCACAACAGGAGGTTTGATCTCACAAACCTGTGAGATCATGACCTGAGCCGAATCAAGGGTCAGACGCTTAACCCACTGAGCCACCCAGGTGTCCCAATAGTTGGACTTTAATAGCCCAGTCTCAACAATGAACAGATCATTCAAAGAATCAATAATGGAACATTATAGACCAAATGGACCCAGCAGACATACACAGAAGACAGTACATTCAACAGAAGCAGAATATGCATTCTTCCAAGCACACATGAAATGTTTTCTAGGATAGATTATATGTTAGTCCACAAGTCTCAACCAATTAAAGAAGATAGAAATAGCAAGTATCTTTTCACAGAATGATAGGAAACTAGAAATCAGAAACATGGGGAAACCAAGAAAATACACAAATATATGAAAATTAAACTATACTCTTGAAGAACTGATGGATCAAAGAGGTAATCGAAAGGAAAATTAGAGCGGCACCTGGGTGGCTCAGTCAGTTGAGTGTCTGACTTCAGCTGGGGTCATGATCTCGTGGTCCTTGAGTTCGAGCCCCACGTAGGGCTCTGCACTGACAGCTTGGAGCCTGGATCTCTCTCTCTCTCTTCCCCTCCCCTGCTGATGGTCTGTCTCTCTCTCTGTCTCAAAAATAAAATAAACATTAAAAAAAGAAAGGAAAATTATATATACATACATATATGGAAGATACGGAGAAAAAATGGAATCACAACATACAAAAAAATTATGGGATATGGCAAGGCACTTCTAAGATGGTAGTTTATACCAACAAATGAATACATCAAGATCCAAAATGCACAATCTAGTTTGTATCTTAAAGCTCTAGAAAAAGAACAAACTAAACACAAGTTTAGCAAAAGGGAAATAAAAGTTGGATGAGAAATAAATGAAATAAATACAAAAGTAGAATGTTTAAAAAGCCATTTATTCTTTGAAAAGATAATCAAAATTGGAAAGATTTAGCTAGGTTAACCAAGAAGAGAGACGACCCAAGTAAATAAAATTTAAGTGAAAGAGGAGACATTGATACTACAGAAATACAAAGGGTCATGAGACTTCTATGAGTAATATGCCAATAAATTGGACTATCTCAAAGAAACGGATGGATTCCTAGAAACATACAACCAAGTCTAAACCATGAAGAAATTGAAATCTGAACTGACTAGTAATAAGAAGATTGAATCACTATTTTAAAAATCACTAACCAAAAAGTTCAAGACTAGATGGTGTCATTAGTAAATTCTGCCAAACATGTAGAGTTGATGCAAATTCTTCTCAAACTCTTCAAAAAAAAAAAAAAAAGAAAGAAAGAAAGAAAGAAAAGAAAAACCTGAAGAGGAGGGAACACTCCCAATTTCATTTTACAAGGCCAGTACTACCCTGATACCAAAACCAGATACTAATATTGCAAGAAAACTATAGATCAATTTTCCCAATTGAAATAGAAGCAAATTTTTAACAAAATACTAGCAAATCAAACACAATAGCACATTAAAATGATCATACACCATTATCAGGTGGAATCTAACTCTGATGAAAGTATTATTGAACACGTGAAAATCAATTACTGTGATATCACATAATAGAATGAAAAATAAAAATATATGATTATCTCAATGGATACAGAAAAGGAATTGGATAAATCTCAACAATAATTTATGATAAAAACTCAACAAATTAGATGTGAAGGGAATGTATCTCAACATAATAAAGGCCCATAATAATCACAAGCCCGAGTTAACATCATACTTAGTGGTTAAAAGTTGAAAGATTTTCCTCTAAGATCAGGAATAAGACAAGGGTGCCTACTTTCACCACTCCTATTAAACGTAGTACTAGAAGTTCTAGCCAGACTTAACAGGCAAGAAAAAAAAAGGGAAATAAAAAGAATCTAAATTGGAGAGGTATTGGAGATAGCATTATCATATATATACATATATATATGATCATATGTATATTATATTTAATATTAAATTTAATATATAAAAATTATATAATATATATGATCATGCCATCTACAATACCTCTTCAATTTATATACTTTTTATTTCTTTAGGATTTTATATATTTACACACACAAACACACACACACTTACATATATGTAAATGTATATATTTACATATATAAATACATTTACATATATGTTTACACATATACATATATATGTGTGTGTGTGTGTATATATATATATGTGTGTGTATATATATATATATATATATGTATGTATATAAAACCCTAGTCTCCACCAAAAAAAAAAATAAATGTTAGCATTGATCAACAAACTCAATAAAGTTGTAGGATACAAAACTCAATATACAAATGTCAGTTGTGTTTCTATACAACAACAAATTCTCTGGAAAAGAAATCAAGAAAGTAATTGGTATATAATACAATCAAAAACAATAAAATATGTAGGAATAAATTTTACCAAGGAAACACCCATACACTGAAAACTAGAAGACAATGATGAAAGAATCTGAAGACAACAAAAATAAATGGAACAATATCCACAGTCATGTATGGAAGACTTAATATGAAAACGTACATACCACCAAAAGCCATCATAGATACTATGCAATACCTATTAACATGCCAGTGGCATTTCTCACAGAAATATAAAAAACAATCCTAATATTCACTCTGAACCACAAAATACCCAAAGATCCAAAGCAGTCTGGAGAAAGAGCAAAGCTAGAAGCATACAATTCTTGATTTCAAACTATAGTACTAAGCTATAGTAATTTAAATAGTAATGGTATGGATATGAAAACAAATAGACAAATGGAACAGAACTGAGAACACAGAAATAAATCCATGCATATTTGGTCAACTATTAGTTCACAAGGAAGCCAAGAATACCCAATGGAGAAAAGACAGTCTCTTCAATAAAGGGTGTTGAGAGAACTTGATATTTACATGCTGAACAATGATCCTGGACACCTGTCTTAAATCATTCACAAAAATTAACCCAAAGTGGATTAAAGATTTAAAAGACCTGAAACTGTAAAATCCCTAGAAGAAAACAGAAGAAAATTTTTTGATGTTGATCCTAGCAATGATTTTATGGATATGGCACCAAAAGGTTCTGTTTTTCTAGAAACCCCTTATATCTAGAACATACAAATAACTCTCAGAACTCAATAAAATATTTTAAAATGGGGAAAGACATGAGCTGTTGTTTTACCAGAGAATACACAGATGTCAAAGAAGCACATGAAAATAAGTTCAACATCATTTTCAATTGAGAAATTACAAGTTAAAAATTTACAAATTTAAATCCCAAATGAAATAATACTATACACCTATCAAAATGGTTCACATAAAAAATAGTGACACTCAATGTTAGTGATGATGTGGAGAAATTAGATCACTCATACATTACTGGTGGAATGCCTAATGGTGTGGCCACTGTGGAAAATAGTTTGGCTGTTTCTTATAAAATTAAACCTACAACTACCATATGAGTTGGCTTTCGTACTGTTGGGCATGAAATCTTAGATTCACTCAAAAACCTTAATTAATAAATTCAGGCAACAACCTGGATTGCCAGAGAATTTTTCTCAGTGAGAAAAGCCAACCCCAAAGCTTACATACTATACTATTCCATTTATAGGACATTCTTTAGAGGACAAATTGTAGAAATAGAGAATTAGTGGTTGCCAAGAATTAGGGGTATGTGAGTAGGGGTAGGAGGAAAGGGGATGGCTATAAAGGGGAAACAAGGGATCCCTGTGGTGTTTGAGAGGTTCTGCATCCTGTTTGTGATATTGTACCATAGTTCTGAAAAAGTGTTTTAAGTGTACATGGAATCTTATTTCTCGTAACTGCATGTGAATCTACAGTTATCTTTAAAAAATTCTAAGAAAGTAATTTTGATTTCTAATTCACATAAAATCAAGAAGTCATTTCCAGGTGAGGTTATGGATATAAATGGGAAGAGTAAACAGAAGAAAGCCTGTATGAGATTAAATGGTAAAGTATTTCTAAGTTCTTGAGTAGACAATTTTTTGAACGCAAAGAGCAATAATCATAAAGGAAAAGTTCAAAACATTGGACTTATTTAAAGTTATAGATTTTGCTAAGCAAAAGAAACCACTAAGAGTGCAAATGAAAACCACACAAGTGGGAGAAAATATCTGTAAAACATGTACTTGACAGTTTTTTAAACAACGCTAATAGAAACAGAGTATGAGACTTCACAGTTCTGACTAGGCACATTTCAACTGCTTGATGACCACACATTGTTAGTGTCTACCAGATTGGACAACACAGATCCAGAACTTAAAAACAACTCCAATAAGGAGAAAAATACAGAAAAATACTATTTTAAATATGGAAAGATGAAAATACATGCTTTCAAAAGGGGATATAAAAATTATCGGCACAAAATTTAAGCCACAATAAAGAATAACCACTCATACACCCAAAAGACAAAATTTGGAACTATGAAAAATATTAAGTCTTGGTAAGGCCATGAAGCAATTGGAATTCTCACAGCCTACTGGCATTAAAAAAAAAAAAAAAAAGTATCTTGTCACAGACTACAAGTCAGGAGTTCTCTCGTCTAGCAAGAGAGTGGATTCAGCATTGAATACAAGAGAGGCTAATATTTGTGAGGTGACAAGAGCCCCGAACAGGGGTTTCGTCTCTGTATTTGAGCTCGCAAGATATTACCCATGCGGTGAACATGAAGGAAACAAGAACTTACACACATGAATATGGAGAAAACAGACAGTAATCATTAACTTGTGTGTGTAAGAGGCAAGGGGTTTGGGGGACAAGTGGTGTTGGTGATCAAGATACCTGGGTGCCAGATGGAAAGTAATTTCCTGAAGGTGATAACAAGTTACTTGTGATTCCATCATAATATCTCGCTAGCTAACCTCGGGTCTTTTTGCCCCATGGTGGCAGATTTCTGCCCAAAGCTTTTTTCTAACCCACTGATGGAAGTAGAATCTATTTCCCCAGTTTCTAACTTTGGAAATATTGTGTGAGATAATTTCATAAAGTGAATGTACTTCTAACTGATTAAGAAGCAATTCTTCTGTTAAAGAAATGAGCTACAAGTGTTTGGTATGAAAAGGTTGGCACCAGTATTTATCTATTCCCCAAACTGGAAAAAACTCATAGGTCCATTAATTGTGGAATGACCAAATGAATAATGGCATATGCATCCAATTAAATACTCAGAGTAATGAAAATGAATACATTGCTATTATGTATAACATCATGTTGAGTGAAAGAAGCCCAGAGAAGTTATCTATTATGTTTTTTTGTTTTATAAAAAGCTGAGCAATGGATAAAAGTAATTTCTTTTTGCTTTAAGTAAGAAAAGGAGCTACATTCAGGTGTGAATAAAGAGTAGAAGAGGTCATGAAGGAGGTTTCTGGGGTGGTAGCCATGTTTTATTTCTTGAAGCAGCTTGTTACTACATACATGTACTTGGTAAGAATTCTTTGAGTTCTGCATGTATGATTTGTACACACTTTTGTTTTTAGGCTATATTTCAATGAAATTTGTTTAACACATTTAGAATTTATTTTTGTGGGACTTTAATTGGTTTTGCCAATGGCTTCTATGTGATGTTTCCTCATTTCCAGTGGGACAATTTTCCAAATCACTCTGTCCATTGCTGCTGGGACTTACTGCCCTGATCTGCAATCAAGCTTGTCAGTGTTCAATTAAAGCCAACAAAGAATATAATGGCTAAGCAAAAGCAAAATTGTCAAGACCTTATTATTGCAATAAAATATGCTAAAAATTACATACTGAATTTCCCAGACTGCATTATTGAAATGTTTGCTAATTTTCAAGACAATTTACCAGAAACTGCTGAAGAGGAACTTAATGAAATTGTGGCTGAAGTTACATCTAAAAGAATCCAATGCACTTCTCAGAGGAAAAGAATTCTCCCCAGCTGGCAAACAGCTTTGACCATACTTGATGCTCAGTTCTCCAAGCCTAACTTCAATTTATTCTAACACAGATTTTCCAGAAAAGCAGGTCTTTCAGACCTCAACAACTTTAAGGAGATTAAAACATTAGATTTGGGTGAGGGAAAAGATAGGTGTAGGTTTTGGCGAGAGAATTAAACATAAATGTTCTTGAGGAAAACACATTTATCAGCTTTCAAATTCATATTACAAGTCATATACTCTTGTATTCCAGGGTTATTCTGATGCATTACTATTTCTATGGTTCATTGGATTGCTTCAAGCCATTTTAATCATGCATTCCTTTATTCATTCAATTTATTGGTGCTTCCTGAGGTATAAATGTATGCTAGATTCTAGTATGTGTATCGTTATATACATGTGTACAAATGAGCACAGGTGTAAGAAATGGAGAAAAATACTGTACAGTGATAGCTAACATAGAATGAGGAAGCTACCAAGACTATTGGAGACGACCTCACTGAGATGAAATTTGAGTCAGGACATGAAGGATGCCTATGAAGCATAGGCAGATAAATAAAGCTAGAGTAGTAGGAACCAACAGGAAGGCAGAGTCGGGACAGGAAGGGACAACATTCCCAGCAAAGAAAACAGACAGGAAAAACAAAATTTTGAGGTTGAAGGAAAAAATAACGATGCAAGGGATGATTGGGTAAAGAGAGTATCTCACCCAAAAGGAAAAATTGGAAAATAGTCCTAAAAATATAAACATTAAACAGTAACTTAATGAACAATTTTGGTTTGAGTTATAAATGTACTGAATAGATGGGTATAGTCAAAAGAATTGGGGATTATAAATGTTTTAACCTCTAATGATAGCTCAAGATAGCAGTAGAAATACACAATTTTGAAATATGTAAACACACACACACACACAAAAACAGCTTTGTGTGTGATTTTACATTAATACAATATTAATGGATTTTAGTTTTTATCAACACTATTCTGGGGGTGCCTGAGTGGCTCAGTCAGTTAAGCATCTGACTTTTGCTCAGGTCACGATATTGCGGTTCATGGGTTTGAGCCCTGCGTAGGGCTCTGTGCTGAAGCTCAGAGCCTGGAGCCAGTTTTCAGATTCTGTGTCTCCCTCTCTCTCTTCCCCTCCCCCACTCGCGCTCTGTCTCCCTGTCTCAAAAATAAATAAACATTAAAAAAAAATTTTTAACACTATTCTGTATCATGTCTCAGAATTATACTGATTTTCTGCCAACCTTATGGTCAATAATTTTAAATGCTGCTTTTTAAAGCCAATACCGCTTGACTCCTGAACCATTTGGCCATATCTATTAATGCAATTTTAATAGTTATTGATGAGTCTGAATCATAGTTCTACACTTACTAATTGCATGACATTAGGTAGACTGACATTAGGCAGGTTACTTAGCTTTTCTTAAACCTCAGTACCTCATCTACAAATTTAAGGTCTTATTGCTTTTTGACTCAGGATTGTCATTAAATTTTTTTAAAATAGTGCAAAACACAGTAGTACCTAGTATATATATTACACTTAATAAATGTTGCAAATTACAACAAAAATGATGTTTCCTAACCTACTTGGCATTTTAGCTCAAAAACCAGAATCCTCAAATTGTTTTAAACACAAGGTAACTTTTGTACTTTAATACAATGGAAATACATTTACTGTCAATGTCATTTTTTTTTAATTTGTGTTTATCATAAATATAGTTCAAATGGTCATGGCAGTGGCAGTCTGCGGGAGTCTGCTCACTTGACCTTTTATCTTGTGATGGTTTTGCTTAACTCATTTACTAATTCCAGTAGCTTTTTGTACATTGTGCTTTTCCATATGGATTATCATGCTGCTGAGAATAAAGATTATTTCATTTCTTCCTTTTCAATCTATATGGATTTTTTTTCTTGTATTATTGTACTAGCTAGAATTCCTAGCATAGTTTTGAAAAGACAAGTGTGTCTATTCTTAATACTTCTAATCTAGTTTAGGGAAAAAGCATTTGGTTTTTCAACCATTAAGTATCACGTTAAATATGACTTAGATAGATGACCTCTTTCAGGTTGATGTAATTTCTATTTCTAGTTTGAGAGTTTCTATCATATATGGATGTTGACTTTTACCAAATGCTTTTCTCTGTATCTATGGTCATGTGTTTTGTTTTTACGTGTTTTCAGTCTGTTGCTAAGGAGAAGTACATTAACTTTTGAACATTGAACAAACCATACATTCCTGGCATACAATACATAAAACAACAATAAATCATGACTCGGTACCACTGGATTTAATCTAACTATATTCTGTTTAAGGATCTTTGTCTACTTCTTTGAGAAATATTGTAATGTTTTGACTTAGTTTTTAATATTGGGATACTGAGGGCCTCGTTGATATGAATATTTTCCTTCGCTATTTGAAAAGTCTACATAGAAAGGGTATTATTGATTCTTCATATCTGTGATAAAATTTACCAGTGATTCCAAGTGGCAAGAAGTTTTGTTGTTTTATTATTTGCAGGAAGGTAACTACAATCTTCTCAGATTATCTGTCTTGTTGATTTTTACAGGTCAATCAGTCAAGAAATTTGTTCTTTTCACTTAAGTTATCAAATTTATTGGCAACACGTTCATACACTTCCCTTATTATCATAAAGCATACGGAGGATCTGTATTAATGTCCCTTCTTTCATTGTTGATATTGGTAATGTGGGTCTTTTCTTGATATAATTGGAAGTTTACAATTTGCATTCTTCCGAGTTTGCTACTTTTCTTTTTTTTCCATTTCCAATTTCTTTAATATCTAATTTTATGGGTTTTTTTTAATTCCTTTCCTTAGCTTATTTGGGTTTAATTTGCTCTTTTTCTAGTTTAAGAAAATTTAGCTTGTTTTGCGATCATGTCTTTTCTAAGAAAGAAATCGCTGCTGTAAATTTCCTTCCAAGCACCATTTTAGTTCTATCCCACAAGTTTTGATATGTTGTCATTTTTGAAATTCAAAGTAGTTTCCAATTTCCTTTGAGATTTAGTTTTTCATCCACATGGTGTGTCATTATTTCCAAACATTTGGAGATTTCCTAGATAACTTTGTTATTAATTTTTAGCTTCTCTTTCGTTTATTGGAAATACTTGGTCTTTATTTTTATAATTAAAAAAATAAGTATGTTGAGACCTGTATTATGTCTCAGAACACGGTCTATCTTGAGAAACATTGCATTTCCACTTGAAAAGTATGTTCATTTTACAGTTGTATGGAATACTCTGAATATGGTTCATAGTGTTCTAGTTTTCTATATTCTTACTTTGTTCAATCAGTTATAGGGACACAAAGTCTCCAGCTGTAATTGTGGGTTTCTCTATTTCTATCACTTTTGTCACTTTTTTCACTTTTTTTCTTTATGAACTTCAAAGTATTGTTGCTCGATGCATGCACATTTAGGATGGTTATTTCTTCTAGGAGACCCTTAGCATTATGTAATGTCTATCTTTAATCTATTATCTAGTATTGTCTATAATACATCTAATATTATATATCATATCCTGACCCTGAAATTTCCTTTCTGTGATTATGCCATCACTCCAGCCCTCTTTTGATTAGTGTTTGCATGGAATGTTTTTTTCTGATCCTCTTGTCTTTACCTTTGTCTTAATATTTACCATAGTTTCCTGTATAGAACACATAGTTCATTATCCCTTTTTTTAATCCACTTGAGGCTGACATTTTCTGCCATTCAAATGGGAGTTTTCAATCATTTACATTTTAATTACTCATATAGATTTCAAATTACTGTCTTGTTTTCTAATTATTGCCCTGTTGTGCTCTTTGTTTTCTCCCTTGTTTTAGATTTAAGGATCAATTTAATATCTAATATGAGTTTATTAGTTATACCTCTTTTTATTGGTTTAGTGGTTGAGCTAAGGCACATAATGTGTACTGTGAACATGTAATAGCCTACTTGCACATAGAATTACAGTAGAAACCTTTATTGTGTTATACTTCCATTTGTACCTACTCATCTTCTATACTATTGTCCTATTTTACTATGTTGTAGGTTATAAACACAACATATTGTTACTTATATTCTTAGAAGATCAAACAGTTTGTTAAGCCATTAAGATGAGAAAATATTGACTTATATTGATCTCACTTTTACCATTTCTGATCTCTTCATTTATTTGTGTAGATTTACATTTGGTATCTTTTTCTTTCTGCCTAACGTGGACAAGTCTTCTCTTATATTCTTGCCAATGTAATTTGTCTTTATCCTCTTCATTTTAAAGGTCTTGAGCATCTAAGTTTGAATTGGAAAAGATAACCTTTAAGATATGATACTCAAAGGAAAAAAACATTGTTAATTTTTCCCACTACAGACCTGAGGCTAGTCCAGTTCTTAACATTGTAAGTTTTTTAAATTAGAAGTATTGTAAAATCTGCCAAAGGCATACTAAGAAGAAAATCTTGTTCATAACCATATAGACAGTGATAACAAAATATGAATCTTTGACCAGATAGACATTTTGTGCTGACGCAACCAATAATGTTTAGAGACTTAATTAAGACCAGCCCTATTACACAACATGGTAAAACAGCTCAGGCTTTATTAAAGCATATCAAGACCATTAAACTAGCAATGATATTGCAATTCTGAAATTAAACCACAGTCATTAGTATTGTATCAGTTCGAATGGGCTATGTGTGCCTATTTCTCAGGAGAGCCTTTTTTGTACATGTTCCTCTGTAACTATTCTTCATATCAAAGTAAGATCAAATAGAGAGCTTGGATGCACACTACACCATGGTGTGTGATGTCCATTTGGCCCCTTTTCTAACAACCCAAGCACTTCAGGGAAAATTCTAAGTCAGCTTATGATCACCACCTGCCAGGAATTCAGCCCAGCTCTAACAGAGCTGCAGTAGCTGGCCAGGAGCCACAAAAATACAGGAAAAAAAAAAGGTGTTCACACCCATTAGATTAAACGTCAAAGGGTATCAATGGAAGGAATAAGAAGAAAATTTGAGAAATAGGGGGAAAAGAGAGATCAGGATGATATTAAATTAATTTTGTTACCTATGGTTAAAGAATGGTGCAAAACCCCATGCATGGCACATGCTTTTTGGAGGTAACTTATAAAGCAGTGCCTTCAGCAAATACATAGTTTACTCGATTACACTGGCAAATAAAATGTAAAGCTTATGTGGTAATTTGGTTAAGATTTTCACTATTATAAATCTTCAGATATTATAGATAACAGCTATGAAGGGGGGAATGCATTGTTTTCCTTCCCTGCCTCAAAAATTTTCTCGGCATTCTATCAAGAGAAATGGACGTTGTTCCCAGAAGTTAACCATGCAAAACTCTAAGAAGGCAGGTAATATATTCTCAACGATTTAGATGTATCCCCCTTACTCTGGACTGTATAGGCACTCTGTAGTATATTCTCTTTTGTGGTGTGTCATAGATCTCACGTTTGAGATGGTAGATTTCTCTAGGACTGGACTTACACTTGCTCTGCATTAATAGATCTATGATTCCTACATATCTACCAAACACAGTGCTTAGCCTTTTGTAGTACGCTTTCCAATAACTTAAGTTGTATTGTTCAACACCATTGTAGCCCTGGCCAACTAAAATGCCCTTTACACCATTTATAAATGAATATGGCCAAAAGCACCTTTGATGTTCAAGAAGAGTAATACTCTATGGTTGGTTAAGTCTATTTCCATATATACTAAGTATTCTGATATTCATGAGTTTGGGTTTACCCATCCTATCTCTGCAATTAGTAAGTGGATTTTTAAAAGTCTCCTGATAGGCACTTTCTTTCTTTCTCTTCAGCTTGAAAAGGGTTGAAATTTAAGTGAATCACATGTAAAAAAAAAATTCACATCACTTCAACTCTCAGGATAATTTGTTCAATTTCTCTTCTCTATTCAATGACCTCATTATCCAAGAGCTGAAGCTGGAATTTCACTTACTATCTCTTCAGAACGTTCCCAGTTTGTATGATATAATGCATAATTTAAATGCATGAAGGTATATTATCCTCCCTGAAAGCTTCTGAAGTTGAATGTACAAATATTGAAGCATCCTTAAACCATTTGCTTTTACTATATCAACACTCATAAATTGAAGTCAAAAAATATTGTTAAGTGGCCAGCTATCTATATACTTTAATGATATATAAAAGTACTTTTCAAAATGCGGAAAGATGTCCTTTATCCCATAAAGTGTTTCTCTAATATCAAAGACTGCTTTTAAGAAAGGATGTATATTTTTCTCTAGAACTCTTTAGAAAAGTCATCATAACTTCAGTTCAAGCTTTAGCTTTACAGTTTTGAGAAAGATTGTGACTGGAATGTGCAAGTTATATTCATCTGGAGTTATGTTAATGCTTACAACAAGCCACACTGAACTGTGACATAACGTTTCAATGCTGAACTAACTTTACAATGAAAATCACTGTCACTACCCAATAGGGGCAGCTAATTTGCAGCTCAGAAGGAAGGAATGATCTACAGAAATTATTTCAAAGAGGTAATCAGTTCCCAATAGATTCCAGATCAGATAGTAATAAGCCTGTGTTTTCCTTTAGACATAAACTTTACCTTGAATTCTTCATTTAATGTTATGTTCTGCTGCTTTTGTAGTGCATTGACATATCATTAAACCCCCCCCCCCTTTTTTTTTTTTTAGGTCTATCAACCTTGTCAATTTTTTTTTTTTGCTTGCTGTGGTTTTCCTCTGAAAGCTAACCCTGCAAAGTCAAACTGGTAATTCTAAAGTACATTTTATTTAAGAGTTTGTACTCTATTTGGCATGGTTTTTTTTTTCTTTTCTGCAGGCTCATCAAAATGGCCAATGTCACCAAAACAGCAAATTTGCTAGGTGCAGCTGTTGTACATAGCAACACACACAAGTCTGGAATACTAATGTCCTCTAAACACTCTGGATAGGATGACATAATCCTAAGAAAACATTTTTTTATTCTCAACAAGAATATGATCTACTAAGTTTAGATCTCTTAAGAGAAATTCAATGTATTCAGGATACCATCAATAGTAAAGTGTCAATAGCGGTTTTTTCTGTTTTCATAGGACACTTTATTAATCAGGTCAAGTTTCAGTAAGCAAAACACTATGTAGAATGCACTGTAGTTATCTGGGGGATGAGAAGTAGGAAATGAAATTCTTTTCACATCTTAGTCAAGGCAAGTAAACTAAAGTCGATATACATATGTCAAAGGTGAAACATACAGCATTCCCAATATAAAGACCATGCATTAGGTTTTTGATTCAACAGGAGCTCACAGAGAAGATTTTAGCTTTATTGTTAACTTTACCAAGTCCTGAGACATGGCTCAGTATTTTTCGCCATTAATAAAAATGATTAAATACATCAGATTATTGCCTGACCTTG
This sequence comes from Leopardus geoffroyi, assembly GCF_018350155.1. Lineage (NCBI taxonomy): Eukaryota > Metazoa > Chordata > Mammalia > Carnivora > Felidae > Leopardus > Leopardus geoffroyi. The sequence continues at coordinate 117,367,048 of NC_059338.1, read as the reverse complement.
TGTACACACACAAAGTTAGGCCAGCACCATTGAAGATTCTTTAAGGTGAAGAGCTGGCCAATACCTTCAATGAACAGGTTTCTTTAATGGCTTTTCCTCCTGTCCTTTGGTATAAATGAAAGTCATTACGTGAAACACCACTTTTTTAATACTAGAAAACTTTACAATTATTTTAGGTGCTCCAGAGTATAGCCATCAGCCATAACTTTCTAAAACTCTTCGTTGGAGGTTTAAGATATGTTCACTGATCTGGTAGTAGAGACATTACAAAATACTACAGTTTCCAAGAAGACTACAGGGGAAGGCTGCAAGCTGAGTCTGTTGCTGATAGTCATGCATAACCTGGGTATGATGTCAGCACTGTCAACCAAAGTCTTCCCAAGTATTTTACAGGGCAGAGAAGGCGATAAATGGGATGCAAGAGATTCTTTGGACATAACTACTGAACTTCAGTGGAGAAGAATCCAGACAAATAGCTTGTCTTGTCAACACAAAGGAGGAGGTGGGATTCAGAGTCACGAAGATCCTTTTTACCTGAATCAGTCCCCAGAACTTTGGTTTGTTCTCTGAGTGTTGCAGCAAACTGTGCAGTGCATTGGCACACAAACTGATGCCTTAAGATACCTCTAACAAGAGTGGAGGGCAAAGAGAAGGAGCCAATGCTCCACCCTCACAACACACCAGTGTCCAGTGTGGCACAGAGAGAGCTTAGCCCTCAATGACCAAATGGTCTGCTGAGAAGCAAGTGACCCACAGTGTGAAGGATAAGCTTCGGAATCCCCTGGGCTTACACCAACGGGTTAACAAGGCATAAGGAAATACAAAGTCATAAAATGCCCACAACCGCGTTTGGGTAAACCAGATTGGCACCCCAAGAATAGGGGGGTGCAAAGGTGCCAGGAATAGGGAGGCGTGATGCACCCCAAAATAGAGAGGGGGCGCAGAGCCTCCAAAATAGAGAGGGAGGGACAAAGGCCTGAAATACAAAGGATGCAAAGGTACCCAATACATAGGTATATGAAATAAACAAGATTAGATGTTCAGGGTGAAAGCACCACCAATTTAGTACTATGGCAGGAAAGCTGCTTTTACAGGAGGAGAGGGCCAGTTTAGGTAAATTGGTGAATTGGACTATGGACCCCTGAGCTGCAGGCAAAGAAGCCCAGAGCTGAGATGGTTAACAAAAGAAAAGGTGACTTATTACCCCTGAGGTTATGTCTCCTACCTGTCTCATCCCCTAGGCTAAGATAAACACAGGTGCTGCCTCATGTCCACTGTAAACAACCCTCCTCCCGACTACCCAGTGCCCAGATTTGTTTTGTATTAACCCAAACCCCTAACCACAAATATCTTCAAGAACCCCCTCTCCTTCACGTCCACAAGTTAACATTCACAGATTCATTGTCTCTTTGTGCACGTCCATCGCCATGTTTGTAAGTCTTCTGATCCTAATAAAAACAGGGCAAGGACCCTTACTTGGAGTTCTTGTCTTTTCCCGGACATCAGCCATCGCTCACTTTCAATCCTGTGTCCCGCTCTTTTGCGAGACAAGAGAGCACTTTAGACCCCAAGGCTATGACACCACAGCACCTGGGGCAGCATTCAGAGAGGCCATACCTCGACAACCGGGCAGCAACCACAAGCCAACCCACCACTCTGCCCTGCAAACCCTCACAAACCATGCCTTGCAGACAGGCAAGAACCACCCCGGCGACCTCAAAAATGCTAAACTTAAAAATTAGCTGTCAACAAGTAGCAATGCTTCTTCAGGAACAGCCTAATATGTAAGTAGATAATGACTAATGCTACATTTCATTGTCTATTGCTTCATAGTTCACAAAACATTTATATTTATAAACATAAAGCATTTATATATATATAATTTTATTAAAGCGATCTATATAAACATAAAACATTATATATATATATATATATATATATATAATTATTTTATTAAAACAATCTAGAGAGAGGATCCCCACCTTCTCCAATTTTACAAATGAGCTCCAAGCAAAATGTACTCATTCAGTAAAGATGAAGCGTGGCAGGAACATGAGGATATTGGCTGGCTTTCTGGTTTAAGCCAAGAATCCTGAGGCTTTTGAGTGTCTCCCCAGGATCAGAACTGGATTCTCCTGCTCCACACTTCCCATCTCGGGCACTGTTGCCTGTCCTCTATCCCTGCCGCTAACCAAACCCTAGGGAACTTGCCCGCCTTTGAGGGAAGGACAACATCCACGGAGATTTAGCTTCAGTGAGTAGGGTACGGGAGACTGATGGAGAACAGCTGCATTCCCGAGTTATTTCTTTGTGGCAAGCTAATAAAGGATAGATTGCTCATAGGATGAAATGAAGTGTGAAAACACATCTGAATCTTTGAAACACTGCCATAGATGACAGCAAAACAAGGATGCCAGTAAGCTTTGGAGACATATTGCAAGCTATGCCACTGTGGCTCACTCTATGTGAAAACAGAACATAATTACAGAACCTAAGTAACTTTCATTTAACATTTATTAAACTCTTATTGTGCACCAAGCTCTGTGCTGGACGTTGGAAATGGAAAGTGAATGGAGCATGGTCCGTCTCCAGAAGAGCACATTCCATCAGTAGAAACAAACAATGGGAGTAGTGTGAAGTGTCATAATGAAATCATATATAAGGGGTTACAGAAGGACAGACAAGGAAGCCCCCAAATTTGTCTCCCCTAAAACCAAGGAAGATGGGGTGTCTGGGTGGCTCAGTCGGTTAAGCGTCCGACTTCGGCTCAGGTCATGATGTCGCGGTTCGTGAGTTCAAGCCCCACATCGGGGGGCTCTGTGCTGACAGCTCAGAGGCTGGAGCCTGCTTCAATTCTGTGTCTGCCTCTCTCTCTGCCACTCCCCGACTTGAGCTCTGTCTGTCTCTCAAAAATAAATAAACATTAAAACCAAGGAAGAGCTACCTCCAAAAGGCCTTCCAAGATAAAAGTTATAGAAAAAAATTCAAGTAAAAGCCAATGTTGATTGATTGTTTCTTGGGCCCAGACACAGTACTAAGCACTTGAGAATCCGCTCACTGAGTGCTCACAGCCGTCTGATGTGAGCAGGACCATCACCATCCCATTTTATAATGTAAATAAGATGTTGCAAGTCATTATGGAGGTTTGAGAGCCGTCAGTATTCCCACAGTCCCTTAGCTCTTATCTTTTTCAGTCATAAAAAAGTTTTGTAACGTATGTCTCAGTCTTAGTTTTTTTTTTTATTTTTTCATACAACTCCCCCATTATAGTTTACACTACTAGAAAGCAATGATTTGTATCTAATTCTAATCTAAAGCAATGCACACAGTAGGCCCTCAGTAAATGTTTTTAACTTAGAAGAATCATGCTAACATTGTACAAACGAGAGCGGTACAAATAGCTGTTGTATAACCTCAGGTCTCAGATGCTGAAGGAAGAGAAAATAGTAACAAACGACACAACTGGAGTATAAGATTATTAAGATCCACTAGAACATGGGCAGCAGACCCTGAAGAGGGACAGTGACGATATTAAGGATCCAATACAATTTTACCTGGTTTCTCAGTGCTCTGGCCTTGCCACACCTCAGCTTCACCCTTAGATCATGTTCTTCTATCTGCATATTGTTATGCCCAAGTTAAATTTTGTTTTGTGGTATCGTGTCCATGCATATAAACCTAGATTCTGAGATGGGTTCTATCTATCTGGGCTACAGAAGCCCTTTCTGGGCTGTTTCTTCTCTCTTATTTCTACACCCTTGCCTTGTTCTCATGCATGGTATTCTCAGACATACAGGATAAGGAGCATTCCTAGTTTTCATACCATGAGACTTCTCAATGCTGGTACTGCCTGCTTCTGGAAGGGGTCATCCAGGACCTTGAACTTCTCCAGCTCTACAACCCCTGAACTGTGGAAGAAAGCCGAACATGAAAAAATGAATAGATAGCATGATGTTGATTCATGTTCTGCTTTCCCTGGAGTAGGATAAAGCAACGATCGAAAAAGCAAGAGGCTTTTTCAAACAAATTACAAGCAAATTACAGTCACAACAGGAAAGCTGAAATATTCTAAAAATTAGAATTGGTATCAGTGATCATGCTTACTTTCAATGTCATTAAGGTTTTAACGATGAGGCCAAAACTTTTTACAATCAAAAAAATTTCTTACGTTTTCCAAACTCTACCTTCCATTGGACAGCTGAAGACCGTAGGGAAATGGCTACAGTAATCCTGGCAGAGAAATCTTAGGGCTGAAAGCCTCGTGGAAAGTCTCCGCCAGAGCAAGGGTTGTTTTGGAGAAATAATCTGATGGAAAGTGCATGACTTGTCGTGTCCTAGGAAATATTCATTCTAGTTGTGAGAATGATTCTTAATTTTTATAGAGAATGCTCTAATAGATATTTATCTATTACTTATTTAATAGTAGTCACGCAAATGATCTTCTAATAAATTTCTTAATTTACTGAAGCAGGTGGAGTGTGTTTCTCTATTCTATGGAACTCCATTTCTACAAAAGGCTGTATTCAGGTTTTAGTCTGTCAGATAATAATGGTTATAGTAAAAGTAGCAGCAGCTCCCAGTTATCAGCTACTTCATTTTAATTATCTTATGGAGATTATCTCACTAAATCTTCATAATACTTAAAGTAGGTGCTACTTTATTTTCTATTTTGTACTTTAAACACTGATACTTAAGATAGTAACTGGACAAAAATTACAAAGCAAGTAAGTGGCAAAGCCAGAATTTATGTTCTGATCACCGTGGGCTCTTATTTCATGTGAATGCTCTTGCTGGTGAAGTCTGCCCTTTGCAACTCGGGTTTAGAACGGCACAAGATATAAAATAATAAAGCAAATATAAAATGGATTCAATAAAAAAGAACACCAAGTATTTCTTATACAATCATTTTCTAATATTTGCCATCCACGGGTCACTTCAGTACAAAAGATGTTTCTATTATTTGTTCATTTAATCATTCATTTATGACAAATTAATTGAATACATATTTTACCTCAAATACGAGTGTATGTGCTAGAGATAAAAGAGGTAATAAAACAGACCAAAATCTGCTGCCATGGACCTTAAGGGGGAAAGAGGCAATAAAAATAAGATAGAGTGTATTTGAGAATGGTAAGAGCTCAACGAAAAAAAATAATGTTCCGGTTCAAGATGGTAGCATAGAAGAATCTTGAACTCACCTCCTCCAACAGATACACAGACTTTATAGCTACACGTGCAACATTATTTGCTAAAAGTAACCCCAAAATTGGCTGAGTGACTTTTACATACGGGGTAAATTAGGAAAAAAAAACAAATTCAAGTGGGTAGGAGAGGCCTACACAATTTCACCACAAACCCCACCACCGACACAACAACACACAACTGAGAGCGGCCTCAAAACCCTGAGCTTCCCCTGAGGAGGTAAGGATTTGAACCTCACATCTAGCACAATTTTTAAAACCTGCACCTAAGAAACAAGTCCCAAAACATCTAGCTTTGAGAGCCAACTTCTGGCTTATATTCAGAACACCCACGAGGTTATAGCAGAGACTCTTTCCTTAAAGTGCTCACACACATGGACTCACATAGCAGAGGCAGCTGACTGAAAAACACCCAGACTTTTTGTGAAAGAAGACTATTTGCTTCTCTTAAAGTGTCAGCTTGAGGAGCAGACGTCCTCATTTAACATGCCTTTAGGGGCCTAATGAAATACACTTCCAAAATGGAGGCCAGTGAGTACTATTTTTATATACTCCCTCTGCCTGGCTCCAGCTCACCAGTATCTCCTGGAAAGCAGCTTCTGTACTCATCTGGTTCCCTGAGTTTTATGGCTGCTACTCATGACATAGCTTTGAATTGCCCAGCTCTGGTAGCCACTTGGGCTTATGCTAACAAGTGACAGGATTGTAACAAACAGAAGAAGTTTTTCAATTTTTTTTTGACGTTTATTTATTATTGAGAGACAGAGCATGAGCAGGGGAGGGGCGGAGAGATGGGGAGACACAGAATGTGAAGCAGGCTCCAGGCTCCGAGCTGTCAACACAGAGCCCGACGCGGGGCTCAAACTCACAAACTGTGAGATCATGCCCTGAACTGAAGTCAGACGCTCAACTGACTGAGCCACCCAGGTGCCCCAAACAGAGGAAGGTTTTTGCTGGCTACCTCCCCTGAGCCACAATGGAGAGGGAAGAGGCTGAGGTGCTTAGTCTCAAGGAATTAGAAAACAAAAGAAGAAATGAAGCTCAAATTAATAGGAGAGAAAATAACAAAGATCAGAGCAAAAATAAAACAATACAGACAAAAAAAATAATGAAATTAGAAGCTGTGTATTTCAAGATACACAAAACTCATAAATCTTTAGCTGGAATTGTCAAGGAAGAAAAGAGGACTCAAAAATCAGAAATGAAAGAAAGATGTTAAAACTGATGCCACAGAAATACAAAGGATCATAAGAGATTGCTTTGAACAATCATTGTGCCAAATTGGACAACTGACAAAAGAGAAAAATTCCTAGAAACACACACACTACCAAAACTGAATTATGAAGAAATAGAAAATCTGAACAGATTGATTACTAGCAAGGAAATCCAATAAGTAAACAAAATTTTCGAACAAATCAAAGTCCAGGGCCACAAGGCTTCACTAGTAAATACTATCCAATCATTTAAAGAAGAATTAATACTATCCTTTTAAACTTTTCCACAAGAATGGAAGAGGAATACTTCCAAATCCTGTCTGAGGACAGCATTACTGTGATCCTAAAAGTCTTTGGCCTGGAGCAACTAGGTGACTCAGTCGGTTGGGCATCCAACTCTTGATTTCAGCTCAGGCTGTGATCCCAGGATTGTGGGACTGAGTTCTATGTCAGGTTTGCATTGAGTGTGGAGTCTACTTAAAATTCTCCCTCTGTGTCTTCCCCTCTGGCCCTCTCCCCAGCTCGTGTGCTCTCTCCCACTCTCAAATAATAATAATGATAAATAATAATCATAATCATAATCATAATAATAATAAAGAGGAAGGGACAGGAGGGGGAGAACAGAACAGAGAAGAAATAAACAATACATTAAAAAGATGATATACCATGATCAAGTGAGATTTATTCCATGGGCACAAGAACGGATCAACATTCACAAATTAACTAACAAATTAACTAACATGATGAACCACACTAACAAAATGGAGGATAAAAATCATAACTGTCTCAATAGGTACAGAGAAAGCATTTGACAAAATTCAACATCTGTGATAAAAACTCAAAGTGGGTACAGAGGAAACATAACACAATAAAGGCCATAACATGATAAACTCACAGCTAATCCTGTACTGAGTGGTGAAAACTGAAAGTTTTCTCTTTTGTTTCCTTTTCTCCCAACACCCCCCCCCAATATGGGATAGGGGTGCCTGGGTGGCATAGTTGGTTTTCGTTAAGCATCCAACTCTTGGTTTCAGCTCAGGTCATGATCTCCCCATCTGGCTTTGTGCTGACAGTGTGCAGCCTGCTTGGGATTCTGTGTCTGTCTGTCTGCCTGTCTCTCTCTCTCTCTCTCTCTCTCTCTCTCTCCCTCCCTCCTCCACAAATAAATAAACAAACTTTAAGAAAATATGGTATATATTGATTTTTAAACTGCAAATGGTCATTAGAAGAAGTTTTTCCTTTAAAGAATTTATACAAAAAAAGAGAAATAGAAAGCAATGGTAGTGACCAGCAAAGGAGTAATAATCACATTCATGTTAATGTGTGTGTGCCAGTTCTGTTTGCATTAACATTGGAAAACTCCAAACCTGGACCACAGAACCTCAAATCTGCAATTAGGATGTCTTGAGATGGGCACACAGAAGTCAAAGGTTTTCTTTTTCCTTCCTGTTGGAAGCTATATATCAAAGCTGTTTTCCTTCTGTACTGTCAAAGACCTTTTACATTCTCAGTCCTAGCTGTCCTAGACCTAACTAGGAAGAAACTCAGTTTGCAGTCCAACATAAATGGAGGATATTTCTAAAATAAATAATCAATAGTTGTTGCATTTTCAATATTACTTTTTCATTTTTTTTAACTTTTTTTTTTTTTTTTTTGTCAAGAGAGACAGACAGACAAAGCATGAGCATGGATGGGAAGAGAGTGAGGGAGACACAGAATCTGAACCAGGGTCCAGGCTCTGAGCTTTCAGCACAGAGCCTGACGCAGGGCTCGAACTCACAAACCCCGAGATCATGACCTGAGCTGAAGTCGGACTCTTTACCGCCTGAGCCAACTAGGCACCCCACATTTTTTAAATAACCAAAAAAGTGTAAAATTACAAAAATGCCATTGAAGAATAATATATCAAACTGTGGGGAAAAAAGGACAAAGTTGTATCACAACATTTCAAGATTAATATTCAGATCAAATTATAACATAAAAAATATAGTCTATAGATTTGTCATCTCAATAAATATGAACAAAATTCACAAACGAATTGGCAATCAATATGTTTTGATAAGGTAAATAAGCTTTTTTATATTCATGTGCAGTGACAAGCAAAATTATTGTTCTCTAATATTATCTAAGATCAGAGAAAAGACCAGGATGCCCACTCTTGCTACTTTTTCCCAACATAGTGTTGAAGGCCTTAGCCAGAGAAATTAAGCAAGAAAAAAATAAAGTGTCTATATTGGAAAGGAAGAAGTAAAACTGTCACTATTTGCAAATGACATATATAGAAAGCCCTAATTACCCACCAGAAAAATGTTAGAATAAATAATTTCAGGGGCTCTTGGGTGGTTCAGTTTGTTGAGCTTTCGACTTTGACTCAGGTTATGATCTCAAAGTGTGTGAGTTTGAGCCCTGCATCGGGCTCTGTGCTGACAGTTCAGAGCCTGGAGCCTTCTTGGGATTCTGTGTCTCCCCCTCTCTCTGCCCCTCCCCCACTTGCATTCTGATTGTCTCTCTCGAAAATAAACATTAAAAAAATGGGGCACCTGGATGACTCAGTCAGTTGAGCCTCCAACTTTGCCTCATGTCATGATCTCGTGGTTCAGGAGTTCCAGCCCTGCACTGGGCTCTGTGCTGATGGCTCAGAGCCTGGAGCCTGCTTCAGATTCTATGTCTCCCTCTCTCTCTGCCCCATCCCTGCTCACTCGCTCTCATTCTCTCTCAAAAACAAACATAAATTAAAAATTTTTTTAAAGAATAAATAATTTCAGTATAGTTGCAGAATACAAAATATACAAAAATCTGTTCTGTTTCTATACACTAGTAATAAACTATCAAAAAGAAATTAAAGCAACAATCCCATTAACAATTTCATCAAAAAGAATAAAATATGTAGAAATAAATTTAACCAAGGTGGTGTAAGACCTGTATATTGAAAATTATGAGCATACATGAAAGAAACTGAAGACACACACACAAAAAAAATGGAAATATACTCCTTCTTCATGGGTTGGAAGAATTCTGTTAAGATGTCTTTAATACCCTAAGCAACCTGTACAGTCAATGCAATCTCTACCAAAATTCCAATGATTTTTTTCACAGAAGTAGAACACACTGTTAAAAATTTATATGGTATTACAAAAGACCCTGAATACCTCAAACAATCTTTAGAAAGAAGATTTCTAAGGTACGGTATGGTATTGGCATAAAAACAGACATATAGGTCAGTGGAACAGAAAAGAACCCAGAAACACAGGTACGGTGAATTAATTTACAACAAATGAATTAAGAATATACAATGGGGAAAGGACTTCTTCAATAAATGTTGGGCAGCCACATGCAAAAAAAATGAAACTATTTTATACCATACACAAAAATTAATTCAAAATGGATAAAAGACTTGAATGTAAAGCCTGAAACCAAAAAATTCATGGAAAAAGACATAGGTAGTTAGCTCCTTTATATTAGTGTTGGCCACGATTTTTTGGATATGATACCAAAAGCAAACTCCACAAAAGCAAATGCCAATAAGTGGGACTACATCCAACTAAAAAGCTCCTCACAGCAAAGGGAAGAAAAAGCCTACTTAATTGGAGACAATATTTATAAATCCTATTCTCTATCTCTGACAATGACTTAATTTCCAAAATATATAAAGAACACCTACAAATCAATAGCTATAACACATAAAATTTAAAAATGGGCAGAGAATCTGAATAATCTGAATAGATGTTTTTCCGAAGAAGACATACAGATGGCTGGCTAATAGGCATATGAAAAGGTGTCCAACATCACTAATAATCAGGGAAATGCAAATTAAAACCACATAGAGATATCACTTCACACCTGTTAGAATGGCTATCATCAAGAAGAAAAGAGGTGACAAATGTGAGGATCAGAAGAGAACCCTTGTGTGGAAATTAGTACAGACACTATGAATAATAGTATGGAGAATTAAGAAAAATTAAAAATAGAACTACCATATGATGCAGTAATTTCACTTCTGGGTATTCATTTAAAAGTAACAAAAAATACTTATTTGAAAAGATCTACATTCCCTATGTTTATTTACAATAAGACATAGAAACAATCTAATTGTCTACCAAAGAATAAATAAGGAAAAGGTGATGCACATACACACATGAATATTATTCAACCATAAGAATGAGATCTTGCGTGGACCTTGAGAATATTATGCTAAGTGAATGTGCATGGACCTTGAGAATATTATGCTAAGTGAAAGAAGTCAGATATAAGCAAATAAGTACAGTATAATTTCATTTATATGTGGAATTTAAATACACACAAATTTATAGATTTAGGTAACAGATTGGTGGTTGCTACAGACAGGCAGTTGGGTGTGGGCGCAATGGGTAAAAAGGTTTGAAGGATACAAACTTCCAGTTATAAAAGACATAAGTCACAGGATAAAATGTGTGGTAGGGTGACTATAGTTAATACTGCATTACATATTTGAAAAGTGCTTATAGAGTAGATCATAAAATGTCTCCTCACAAGAAAAACACCCTTAACTATGTGTGGCAATGGATGTTAACTAGATTTGCTGTGATGATCATTTCACAATACATACAAACACGGAATCATCATGTTGTAATCTAAAACTGAGAATGTTATATGTCAATTACATCTCGATAATATAAATGGACAAGAAATAGGAAATGAAAAAAAAAAAGACAAATTTCAGATAGAGTGACCAAGGAAGGTCTCATAGAAAAGACGACTTATGTTGTGATGCCCTATGAAGGTAAGGGAATGTACCATGAACATATCTAGGGGAAGAACGTTTGGCCAGAAAAGCCATGCAAAGGACATGAAGTGTAAGCATGACTGATATTTTGAGGGAGCAGAGAGGAGACTGGTATCACTGAAACAGAATGGTTGAGAAGGAAAATGTAGGACGTAAGATCAAAGAGGTAATGGGGAGCCAGGACCTATGGAGCTTACTAGAATATGGCAACACATTTGGAATTTAATCTCAATGAAAACAGAAAGCCCTTGACCAGTTTTAGGCAAAGGAGTGATAGGATTTGACTTTCATTGACAGGATCACTCCAGCTAAAGAAGAGGCTATTGAGGGACAAGGGGCAGAAGCCGAAACACAAGTTAGGGGGCAGCTGCACTAATCCAGGCAACAGATTATGGTAGCTCAGACCACATAGCAGCTGTCCAAGTGCTGAGAAATGGTTATTTTTATTTTTAAGTAAAGTCAATAGAATTTGGCCACATATGTAAGGAGGGATGTGAGAAATAACCAAAAATAAATAATGTACTGCTTTTCAGTAACTGGAGGGAAAGAGTTTTCATTTACTGAAACAGAGTGGACTGCAACAGGAGCTGTTTGAGGCAAACCAGATTAGGTTCTTATTTTTGACACTAACTTGAAATATGTAATAAAAATCTACCAGTGAATGTGAGTCAGCAGGTGTGTATATCAATCTGAAGTAGAGGAGAGAGGTGTAGATGGTACTCCTTAGTATACTGATGGTATTTTACAGTCAAAAGTTAGAAGAGACCTAAAAGGACATGCATTTAGAAAAAGAGATCTAAAACCTGAGTCCTAGACACTCCACATTTTAGAAGATATGAAGGAGGTAAAGAGACTGAACAAGCAAAGGTGACCAAAAATGATCAGAGAAGCTGGAGGGGGGGAGAGCAAAAAGAATTGGTTTCCTGTAGTCAACAGAAATAAAGTGCTTGAGGAAAGAGAAAATAGTTCAATCTCTGAAGTACGGTGAGAACTGAAAACTGTCATTAGATTTGGCAATGTAAACACTTCCTAAGAGTGGTAGAGATGATTCCTGTTAGAGAGGATTCAAGAAAGAAGGCAACAGAGAAATGGTCAGTGTGTAAGGAAATTGGGGGCATATAAAGAGCAAAGGGTCAGTAGCTGGGAGAACTAGGTAGCAAGGAAAAAGTTTTATCTGCTTTCTACAGGGAGAAGTAGTACCTTCTTATGGTGATATGAATAATCCTGTATCGAGAAGAGAACTGGTAATGCCGGAGGGGGAAGGGAGAATTCCTAGAGTAGGAACAGGAGTGGGACCTGATACACTGGCACAAGGCTTGTTTTGCAAGGAAAATGGAGATAGCAACTAATAACAGAATATGAGAGCACATAAATACGGAGGTGGGATAGCCAGTGTAACCCTCACGTTTCACTACCAAAAGCTAGTAGATGCAAAATATAAATTCATGAATGACAGATCAAATCCAATAATAAAGGAGCCGAGTTTCCCAAATTTATTTGATCAGAGTATCTTTTGTTGTCTTGCACTTTCACCTTCTCCCCAAACATTAGCGTACCCTGTCTACTTCATGTACTCTCCAGTAGTTTCCACAAGATAGTTATGTGCCACTTCCATCCTCAATAGGTCAGGCTAGAAAACCTGAACACCCAGTTATTTTTTTAATTTATACACACACAGACACACACATATCATGAGCTTAGGTTGTGGTAATTCAAGATAATCTATTTCAGTAATAAAGTCAGTGATTTCGAAGTTTGAGTTCACTGACATTACAGAAACAGGAGAGGAGGGTGTGGGTTGGGTCAGGGCAAGATGGGCTCAAAAGTGAAGCTCCCAAATGAATTCAAGATCCTAGAAGACCTGTATGTATCCTTATTGAAAGTATGAATTAGCAATAATTCTGTCAACCATCAAGAATAATGAAAAACTTGCCTTTCTCAGTCTTGGTTTAAGGTTGAGGTCAACAGCTCTTCCTTAATAACTTGTAATCTCAAATTTACTTTACCCATACACGAGTTTGCATTTAGATTTTTATTACCATACAGAGATCATACCATTGGGGCGTGTGGATAAACTTAAAGAAAGAGCTGGCTTAAATCATGTTCCTTAGTAGAAGACCTTGAGTGGAGGACCAGTAGGCAAAAGGAAGTACTCTCCAAGAGAAACCAGTTGCACAGGTGGGAGAAGGAGGACAGGGAGAAAAACAAAACCCTAAACATGTAATCGCAGGCTAAGATGTAGCTTCAGCCTGTTCCTGTGTTCCTCCACCTCAGTAAATTGTACTTTTCAGTCGATGCTGCCTCAAAGCAAGTGAGCAGAGCTTTTCTACTTTTGCACCCGTCAGCCCTATGCTACAATCTACCCAGTTGGGGACATCAACACTCAGTTAGACTCTGTACACAAAAAATAAGTAAAATAGCTCCACCAGCCCAAAGGTGTCATCTCAAGGAACATACAGATGTGAACCACAAGAGGCAAAGCACGTAGAAGTTGGGAGAAGGATACACGTAGCCCGTAAAAAGGGATCAGGGGAAATCTAGGGGAATACCAGCTGTTTTTAGTATACAAGCCATTCTAAACAGTGTATCTCCCAACCCAGTTTGTATATGAACTTAAAAAAAAGATTGAAGATGTGCTCAAACTCAAGTTACAAATACATGAGTAAATAACTTACCATGAGTGGAAGTCACCAGATACATCCTAAAGATGTCTTAAGCTAGAACTCTCAATTAGAGATATTTACAAAAATTAGTCATACAATAGCACTTAATAGGAAAGAGAAACACTAAAGGTACATATAGGAATTAAAATAAAGAATTATACTTGGGAAAATCTCAATGAATGAAAGGCAGATGAGACACATTGAAAGAGAAGTGGTCGATCAGAAATAGACAGGAAGTCTTTACCACGCTGTAATACAAAGAGGCAGGAAAGAGCATCAGAGGCTTCTGGGACAGAATGACAAAGCCAACCTATGTTTCGGCATTCATGATGGAGATGGAAGAGGGACTCATAGGCAAACAATAGCTGAGAGTTATTAAGAATTAATCAACTACTTAGATTTTCAGGTACAGCATAAATACTTAAAAAAACAACCTGTACTTTTCATAAGGAAACAGCAGAACAAAGAACATCTTGAAAAAAGGAACAAGCAGACTGAAAACAAACTTTTGAACAATAAAAAAGAGCCAGGAGATAGTATATTATAGTGGGAACAGCTTACATGTGCATGTTTTGCTCTTACACACACACACACACACACACACACACACACACACAATCCATTAGTATTCATGGACCAAAACATACTCAGAATTTAACTTTCATCCTTAGTACCCAACACACACATTCCATACTTAGAATTGTCTTAAACATTTAATTCACAAATAACAATTTTAAAGTAGAGATTATTTTGTAATAAGGCCTCAGTCAATAGTTAGCTTCTGAACAAACATGGTCAAAGAGGGGAACTTACGTTGAAAATATTAATTACACAAATTTCTACCCATGTTTTCTGAAGTGGAAGCCTATGCAGAGTTACTACATGAACTCAAAATCACAAAAGTACATTTGACTTGTAGAAACCAAAAATATATGTTAGTCATCTCTTTAGATTATAGAATTGTTTCTTTTTAAAAACAAAATTCTACATTTCTATAAAAAATTTCATATTTATTTATTAGAGACAGGCATGTGAGGTATCCATTTATTTTGTGAGCTGAATTTCTAAAAATTTAATTATAATACCAGCTGAACAGGTGGTTGTTATACACAGTTAAAACCTATTTTATCGTTGTGTGTGGAAAACAGGAGAATTAGTACATGTCAAGTAGGTATGTATAATGTGTGTGTGCCTGTATACACAAGAGATTATACATGTTAAGTTTCATATAAAAATATGTAATGTAATTTGTATTTAACAAGTTTTATTTAAATTCCATTTAGTTAACATACAGTATAATTTATATATGTGTATAAATTATATATAAAATTTATACATGTATGTAAATTATATATAAAATTTATACACATAAATTATATAAATTCTATGAAAATAATATATACATATCTTCTTGTAACTGAAGACAAGCTCTGAGGAAAAAAAATTATCAGGATTTGGAATGGTTATTAATAAATCTGCCCTCATCCAATAGCATTTCAACTTCATTATCCAAAATAAAAGTAAAATTATGTAACAAGTACAGAGATGGAGAACAGTTTGTCATCTGACAAGTTGTAACGCACTTTCCAAAGTATACTGCAGAGATTGACATAGCAGTGAAATTAGAACTTCACGGTTTCTTCCTTGTCCTGAACACTTTCAGGTGGAAAAGGGATAAAACTCAAACCATTAGTATAAAATTTATCTGCTTCAATTTCTCTGGAGGCATCCCCTTTTTCTATAGCAGAAATCACTCACATCCTTTCTAGGGCTAATCCTTCTTTCTGGCCCCCAAACCAACCTTGGTCTGAGACAGCCAATACTGTACATGGATAGTTGTAACTCCATGTGCCTGGGCTCAGCTTCTGGTCCTGGTTCAAACAGAATCTTCTCTTCCCCTCAGATGTTAATAATTAGGCCACCTTCTCATCCCCAAGTGCTGTTGTTAGACTGGAGTTTCAGACCTGTTTCCCCTCTACTAGAACTGCAGATTGACTTAGTCACACTTGTCTCCCCTCTCCAGGTCCTAAAGGGAAGTCCTAAAATGATCAATGATCAATACCTCCTGACATGTATACATCAAACATTTGGTATGCACATCTTGAATAGTACTTAGAACTGCCTGTTACATTAGTTTATATCGAGAGCAATCGTCACACTAACTACAAGACTCTGTAGAGAGAAATTGTGTATTATTACTCTCTGTAATCCAAGCACCTAGCAGTATCTGAATCATGGTGGTCTCTCCAACACTTTTTTTTTTTTTTTTAATGAAGTTCTAAGTGTTAGGACAGGAAAAAATATTAAGTAGTAATTTTACATCACTTTGAAGTTGAAAGCCTTGCTGCTTGACTTCCCCTGGGCACTGTTAGTTTGACATCCAGGAACTGGGCCTTAGATTCAGTTGTAACATGGTGCCACTTCATTGGGCATCTGTGTTGACTGATGTCTAAAGAGGCCACCTATTAGTGCACCCAAAGACTACTACCTATAAGGACTGAACTTATCACTTTTCAGAAGCCAGTTCATGATCTCCACACACCTGAGGAAAAGTCCAGGGAAAAGGCTAAGCAGGGATTCTTGAATTAAGTCAGATTATGCCTCCCACTGAAGAAAATAGAGATTTGAGATTTGGGGAAATATATTGGGATCATCTAGGTAGAAGAAAGCATGATCTTCCCGCTATTTGTAATGGGACCAGTCAATTTCTACTGTTAAAGGTAAAACAAACCTTAGGCTATTGAAAATGAAAGTATGGTATTGATTATAATATTAATTAGCAATATAAACAGGCACTTAACTGGTAGAATGCAGTTTCACCTTCTATGGATTAACTCTAACATTACAGAAACCCTCAAGAGCTAGGTCCCCTATATAATTCCCATTGTATAATGACTAAATAGACACAGGTAAGTACTTTTTTTCAATTTAACTTACTTAACAAGTGGCAGAATTGGAATTCCAGGTCAAGTGGTAGGTTAAATTGTAGCAATGAGTATACACCAAATAAGAATTGAGCAACCAAAACAGGGAAAGAGACCACTGCAATGGAAACAATTTGGGGCAAAGATCCTACGATTTGGACTTCATAGGCCTATACCTTTTTAATATTATTAATTATTATTATTATTATTATTATTATTATTATTATTTTTATTGGAGGAGCTGACACAGGATTACAATCCTTAATTTTAAGTCAAATAAGTTTTTTCTTTAAACCTACTGTGTGTAACTACCTTTTTTAATTAAAGGAAATACTAACACCAAAAAGAGGAAGCGTACAATTTCAGGATAAAAACAAATATTTAGATTTTTAAAAATTTAGCAGTATGGAAAAAAATACTGCATTGCCCATAATTATTATTTCCCATTTTCTTTGTCTTCCATCCAGCAATGTTACACATTTTTGTGCTGGAAAACTAAAAGGAGAGAAGGTTTGGAAAGGCTGCATGGTTGGCCGAGAAAGCAAGCTTACTCTCATTCTCCCACTCTTCCTTGGTCTCCCCCATGAACACTCATCCTTCATATTTCAACTTAAAGTCTTGCTTATTTAACTCATGAGATATTCTAAACCTCAGCTCTGTAAGAGAAAGACTGAGACCTGGAACTGCCCGCCACTGCCTCCTAGAACTTGTAACAGTGTACCTGAGTAAATAGTTCTTAATTAAACTCTATTTAAAAAAAAATGCCAAAGTGTATACCTAACACTACTGCTTCTGTTGCAGATATATTAGAAATAGCATTTGTAGAAATTACAGCAAATCACAACTTAGCCATCATGACCATTATAAAGTTTCCTCTTTGATTTCCACCAAAAGAAAATAGTAGAAATAATATATATTCAATGTCTGTGGCAACATTTCTTTTTAAGAATAGTCAAAGCATGAAATAAATCATTTTTGAAGTGACACTTCTTCTAATAATCAAGGTTTTAAAGGATCTTTACATTTGGACATGTGTTATTTCTCCTTGCACTATATCCACTAAGCAAGACTGAGAAACACTTAATACATCTAATATCTGGTTATATCCTTAAAAACCTTGCTATATTTAGGACTAGATTTTTTGTGGATATTAATCAATCTCAGGTAGACATAGGTCTACCACCTTTACTTTTAAATTTTCTTTTTTTTTATTTGTTTTTTTAACGTTTATTTATTTTTGAGACAGAGAGAGACAGAGCATAAATGGGGGAGGGTCAGAGAGAGAGGGAGACACAGAATCTGAAACAGGCTCCAGGCGCTGAGCTGTCAGCACAGAACCCGACGCGGGGCTCGAACTCACAGACCGTGAGATCATGACCTGAGCTGACGTCAGATGCTTAACCGACTGAGCCACCCAGCCGCCCCTACTTTTAAATTTTCAAGTTTTTGTATATTTAATTCAGAATCTTCTGTCTTCTCCAAATGTGCTTTCTAAGAATAAGTATGAACTAGAAATCAATAGGATCACTATTGATTTGATACCTTGTCCTTGGTTTCTCTAATCTTGTTCTGTGCACGCTCTAAGTAGTCAAAGCAGGTTTTGCAGAATTAGTACTGAAAAACTGACACACTAGCATGAAGGTCAAACTTAGAATTCCTGACCATGTTCAAACAGCCATTGATGAAAACAAACTTTAACACTTGTCCATCTTTGGCTTAGCAATAAAAGCGGTTAAAAAAAAGACCATAGTTTTGAAAATGAAGTTTAACCTAAGTGACAAGAAACAAGTGTAATGCAGAAAACACTATCAAGCTTTTTGTAAGGGGTTGTTTTTGAACGGTGAGAAGTGGTCAAAAAACAGGTCTTATTATCACTGAATTTTGATAAAAGGAATTTGATGCATGGAGTCTTTTTTAACTTGAAAAGTTACATGTCAGAAGCAGGCAAGAGTTGCAAGGTAATATTTTATAAATCAATTGTTTAGGGAGAATTAAATTATTAAGGAATAGTAAGACTTACTGTAGCAAGATGGCTAATTGTAATTGTAGGGTTAAGTCTATTTGCTTCTTTCTGTTACCACCTTATCAATTATTACATGAACAAAGTATGGCTGGCCTAGTGTTAATAGCATATATTCTTGGCCTAGAAGTTATAAAATATTAGATTTTCTTTACCCTCTCAGTGATGACATGATTGCATCAATTTCTTTCTAATTTGCCTACAAACAAACCTCAGATCATGTGACAAGAGTATAAAGGTAAAATCTATACAGAAAGTAAGAGGAGCTTGAAAAAAAAATCAAGCCAGAAACTTCAGAATATGAATAAATAATCTAAATCTGAAGCATAAGAAGAATAATCTCTCAAAAGAAATTTATCAACACATCCCAGCCCTGGAAGACACTGACAAAAATAGGAAATGAGCCGGGTAATATCGGAGTTCAAACTGTAGAAGAGAAAATGGCATCATAAATCAAAGTACAAATAATCACGGTGAAAATGCAAATATAGTTACTGCCATGCCTGACTCAGAGGAATGAGCAAGCCCCATTCTAATATTCCCAAGTGAATTATTTGGCACAAGGCAACAACTTATTACGA